>NW_006199477.1:250168-284120 GCF_000334495.1 Tupaia belangeri chinensis
TTTTTTTTTTTCACTATAGGGCACGTGCACTCGCCAGACAGACAGAGAGAGACATAGAGACAGAAAGTGAGAAATCACCCCCCAGGGAGGATGGTCACTCCGCAATCCCTTCTCCTCCATTCTCCTCTCGGGATCTTGGGCACTCACGCACATGTGCCTGGCGTGAGTTTTAAGCCACTGGGTCCGGGACGCGAACCGCGGTCGACTATGTGAGAGTCCAGCGACATAGCCAATATGCTAACTGCTGGTTCCCACATATATTCTAAAATCGAAAGACAGTTTATCACATAAGGACTTTCAGTATTTCTCCATTGTGTTATTATAATGGATTTTATACATGTAATGAATAGCTATTAAGCAGAAAGCATATTCAAGATCCAGTTCTAGACACCAGAATAGAGTAATATATTGGATACACATTATCCCTTCTGATAATGGAACTTACAGTTAAAAAACAACAACAACAACAAAAAAAAAACAGAAATTAAAACAAAACCAAAATCTAAACCCTAAATTACTGAACTAATGGAACAGAGATTATGAGTTGTGTGAAATAGCACTTCAAGGATAAACTATAAACTGCTCAATGAACACTATTAGTAATAACACTGCAGAATTGTTGAATCATTTCATTAATTATTTTACATACGATCAATTTGAAAGACTTTTGTTCTAATTAGTCACCATAAAATAAACACTTAAGTGGATAAGACTTTGAAAATAATAATAAAGACTAATATGTAAGTTTTGCTTCAACCAACATTTTTGTTGGCATGTATGACCCTGAACTAAGAATAATGTGTACCATGTAGTTTACTTTTTTTTTTTTTTTTGAGAGATATTTTTACTATAGGGTGCATGCACTCGAAGGAGAGACAGATAAGAGAAAGAAAGCGCAAAATCACACCCCCGACTCCTGGGGAATGGCCACATTATAATACCTTCTCATCCATTCTCTCCACAAAATTTTGGACATGCACCCCTGGCATGAGTTTTAAGCTGCCAGGTCTCGGACTTGAATCTTGGTTGACTAGGTAGGAGTCCAACAACATAACCATTATGACATCTGCTGGTCTGAAAATAAAGTTTTTTTGTCCTCAAGACAGAATGATTATTTGTCTAAAATGTCATTGAAGACTTAAAACTGCATAGTCATGTGTAAATTTAAAAAAGTAAAGCATATATGAGGTTAAAATTTTGAAATATAGGACCAGCAGATGGTGTAATGGTTACATCACTGAACTCCCACTTAGTCAACCATGGTTTCAGTTCCAGACCCAGTGACTTAAAACTTACACAAGGCACATGTGTGTGTGTGTGTGTGTTTCTGTGCCCAAAATCTCAAAGAGGAAAATAAAGGATAAGGGATTGTGGTGTGACCATACCCCCCCAGGGGGTGATTTCTCGCTTTCTGTCTCTCTCCATCTCTCTCTCTCTTTCTGGTAAGCATACACACCCTATAGTAAAATTCTCTCAAAAAAAATTTAAAGCATATATTTCTTTTTCTCTTTATTTATAAAAGTGTGTGAATATGTGAGAGTGAAAGTGAGAGAAGCACTCCCCACAGGGTCTGGCCATGGGTTGACTCGCTTCTTTCAGTCCTCCAACTAATTGTACCTTGAGCATTTACATGCTTGCCCAGTATGACCTGGCCAGGGAGTCAAACCTCAGGTGGGATCCAATTTCTCTTGAGAAGTGCATCACCACTGCTCCAAAAAGCCAATCCTGAAGATTACTTTCCTTAAAATTTACCTTTCATAGTTCAGCTTTTCATTTTTGAGATATATATACAGTTTCTGAGAATCATGACAACTGAAATTTCTGGAAAAAAATGACTTCTTGAATTCAGCAAGTCTTCCCCTTCATTGTTAACATTTTTTTTCCCTGAAATTATGTGTGTGTTTGGGACCAGCAGTTAGCATAATGGCTATGTCACTGGACTCCCACCTAGTCGACCGCGGTTTGAGTCCCGGACCCGGTGGCTTAAACTCACGCCGGGTGTGTGTGCGTGCATGCCCAAGATCCCGAGAGGAGAATGGAGGAGAAGGGATTGCAGCATGGCCATTCCCCCTGGGGGTGATTTCTCACTTTCTGTCTCTCTGTCTCTCTCTGTCTGTCTGGTGAGTGCACGTGCCCTATAGCAAAAACCTCTCTCAAAAAAAATTATGTGTGTGTTTCTATGTATGTGTTGCCAGAGGACATGTGCCCTCACCAGAGAGAGACAGAGAAATAGAGAGGCAGAGGGAGGGAGAGGAAGAAATATCCCCCAGTGGGGCATGGTCATACCACAATCCCTTCTCCTTCACTTCTCCATCCTGTCAGGATCTTGGACATGCACTCACACATGCCCAGCATGCTTTTTGAACTGCCAGAGCTGAATTCAAACTCTGGTCAGTCCTGTGGATTCTGACTCCCCAACCACCAGCCCAGAGGGGCAGCCTATCACTGATCTATTTTAAAGGAATATGTTTATGAGTTGTTAGTGTCTCTTAGCTCTTGTTCTCACAGAATGTATTCATTTCCACTAATACGTAGAATTCTTCTATACGTGCCTTTCATGAAAAGTTTCACTAGATTAAAGAAGGCACATAAACTGGAAACATCATGCTATGAGTTAGCTAATATTAATAAACTGATACAACTAATTTTAATATAAAAACATTAAAGAGAATAAGTATTTTTATCACAAAAATACCTGGGGTCTAGGGTGAAAATCAAATACTAAAAAACAGAATTTTTAAAATTATAAATTTATAAAATTGTAAACCCAAACTCAGGTTCATTACACAATGCAACCAATAGACAGTCATTCTTTCTAAAAGTAGGAAATAAACTACAAGTGGCTGCCCTAAAAATTCTCAAGTGCAAGAAATGACTTGAGGTTGATTACTGCCATTGCTTTGGCTCTGGTTGAATGAGCTCTAATTTGATCCTGAAGTGATGATTTCACCAAAGAACAACAATGAAGAATATAGGAAGACAGCCATTTCAACACAATGCTTTTAAAGGTAAGTTGACCTAATGATAGTTTTAAAGAGGGTAAAAATTGAATGCATTTTCTAAAGAATGAAAATCCAAATGCATTTAAGGTCTAGCTTAACAGCAGTCAGCCAAAAATCTCTAATAAAAGTAAATGTGAATTCTATTGATTGTCATAGTCAAAGCCCACCAATGAACATATAAAATTACCTGATATTATACAAACAGTAGAATTCAATAAATATAAAGGTGAAGATAAAGATTTATGTTAGCTAGTATTATTTTTATAGTGTACCATGTACAAAATATTGCATGATCTTATGGGCAGTTACTAGTTAGATCTCATAGTACACAATCCTGAAACTGAATTAGCTAATACAATGACCAATAATGCCTAAAATGCACTATATTCCTTTCTCCCCATTTTTTTTTCCTCCTGGACCATCTCTATTCTACATTTACTCCAAAATGTCTTTTTTTTTTTTTCATCTATAGGACTCATATAACATTTGTGGTTCTTTTCTCTTTCTAAATGCTTCTTTAATTTAATTAATTAATTTAGTTAATTTTAGGGTTGGCATATGATGTGTGTGTGTGTGTGTGTGTGTGTGTGTGCTCCGCAGGGAATAAGAATGAGAGAGAGAGAGAGAGAGAGAGAGAGAGAGAGGGAGAGAGAATATAAGAAATCATCCCCTGGGGGGAATGGCTAAAGTGTAATCCCCTATCTTCCATAGTCCTTTTGGGATTTTGGACACCCAATGTGTTTTGCAAGCCAACAGGTCCAGGACGCAAACAGTGCAGTTGGTCCTGTGGGATCCAGCCCCCTCAACCAATATGTCACCAGCTGGCCCTGAATTTCTACTTTTAAAATTTTGATGGCCATCCCTTTTTCCCCATTCAATACTCCCTGCCACTCAATTGTAATAAACTAAATATTAATTACCTAATTTTAGTTTGTACATTTGAACACTATTATTTTAAAAGTCTGTGTAAATAAAGGATCTGAAAGATTATTTTCCCTTTTACATAAGACAATGTGGTGTTTCTTAAAATATTCACTAGTTTATTTGCATATGATAGTTTTGCCATAAATATTTATTGAATAATTGATTACATACCCAATAAGAAATTATTCCTACTTGCAAAACCCTGAAGTTAACATTTGTAGATGAATTTTATGAAGTGGCATGGTTAAAAAGGTTGCATATGTTCATTTCCCCAGCATATTTGAAAAGTAAGGGGAAGAATAAGAACACATAACCATTGCAGCATTTGGTTTTTGTCTTACTTTCAGGCCACCATTCCTCAGATGAATGAGGGCAAATACCAGCTCATTACTTCTACCTTCTCTGAGAATTGACCTCACCCAGCTTGCAGCATCCTTTAAGACACTCTACTTTCTTACTGTAGAAACTGACAGGATAGAAAGTCTGGACCACACTCCTGAGGGAAAAAGTAACTCTGTGGTATAGGTATGTCTCCAACATTCCCTGGGTTTAAACTGAAGTTGGTCTCCAATTAAGAAAATGTCTTTGTTTGGCTCATTCTTTGCCCTATATACTTTCTCTCGGTCCCTATCTTTTTTAGAATTTTTAAATTTAATTTTGCTTGTTATTCTTATTATTCTTACTTTAATATTTGCTATAGGACATGTGTACTAACCAGAGAGAGACGGAAAGTGAGAAAGCAAGTTGCCAGGTCCAGGACTTGAACTACAGTCAGCCATGTGGAGTCTAATACCTTAACTATCATGCCACCTGCTGATAGGAGGCAGACTCCCCATCTTTGAGAGCACTCCTTTAATAAAACATTTGAACATGGCTTAAAATTTCAGGTTCTGTTTCTAGAAAATCTAACCTAATAAAAACAATTGAGAAATACGTATCTCAGAAAGCATATAGACTAATTGACATATTAGTAACAAGTTTCTTTAAACTGAATGCCAAAAGGTACCTAAAAAAGAATAGGAATTCTTCTTAATAAATAATATTTGTTAATCATCATTTGAAGGTAACTGATGCTTAAGAATCTATGCCTTTGGGACCAGAAAATGGTGCAGTAGTTAAGTCACTGAACTCCCACATGGCCGACCGTGGTTCAAGTCCTGGACCCCGTGGCTTCAAACTCATGCCAGGTATGTGTACTCAAGACCCCAGGAGAATAATGGAGAAGGGACTATGGTGTGACCAACACACCCAATGGTGATTTCTCACTTTCCCTCTGTCTCTGGCTCTCTTTCTGGCAAGCGCATGTGTCCGAAGGCAAACACCTCTAAAAAAGTAAATAAATAAATAAACTAAAGCCAATACCAAACCAAACAAAACAAAACAAAAAGCACACAAAAAGCAGAATCTATGTCTTCTCATTCAAACACAATTAGTGCCCTTTAAAACCTTACTGATAATACGTTATGCTACCTGCCTGCTGGGCTTATAAATCCTGCTGTGGAAAAGTGGTAAAATATTCCACAACACCTATCTTAAGAAAGTAAAAGTGTATTATGTGGGTTCATTAGTTGTCTATTTACGTATAATAAATTACCACAAAACTTAATGAGTGAAAAAAATTTAAAAAACATTTCTTACTTAATTGTTTCTGTGGATCATGAATCTGTGTTTCATCTAGTACAGTGCTCTACCTGCAGGTCTCTCATCATGGTTCCATTAAAACATCCTACAGGGATCTCATTTGAAGATCCTACTGATGATGGATCAGTTTCCAAGTTTAGCATTTGTTGGAGGGATTCAGATCCCCACCAGTTGTTGACTAGAGGCCTCCTTTGGTTCTTTGCTATTTTGATCCCTCCAAATTAGAAACTTTCTTCATCAGAGTGTTCAAGTCAAGACAGCAACAGAGAGAACATTTTAGCAATATGAAGTCATAAACTTTTGTTAGTTCATTACAGAATGGCCATCCCATCAATTTACTTACTTACTTGATTAGAGCTGAAGTAAATTCTTTCGTTCCTATATAAATTCACACCAGGGCATGACTTGTCTGTCTTGGCTTCCTTACGTCTGCCCTTAGAATACAGCATAGTTTTTCCCATAGAGAGCCCCAGTTTATATCTAGATCCTTGTGTAATTAACTTCCAGTTTATTCTCGGAAGCTTCCTGATTTAACTCATAAATTAAATGACCACCCTTATTTGTGTCTCCTGAAACTCCTCTATCTTAGTTTTTTATTATTTTTCCTTCATGAGCCTATTACCATCTTTGGAGGAGGAAAGTAAATACCACTTTTAAGCATAAGACTTAGAGCCAGCCCTGGAGACTAGTGGTTAAGGGAGCCTGATTACATCTGGCCAACCCAGGTTTAAATCTTATCCAAAGTAGCTTGAAAAAACAATGTATTTATGTGTATATTCTAAATCATGACAGGATGGAAAAATGTAGGAGAAGGTATTGAAAAGTGACCATGCTCCATTGGGAGGTGGTTTCTCATTCTATCTCTCTCTCTCTCATGTGAACACATGCATTCTATGGCAATTAAAAATAAGTAAATAAATAAGTGAATTGTAAGACATTGGACTAACGAGCTAAACTTCTTTAAATTTATAATTACTATTAATATCTTTCAAGGTATTAATCATACCCACATTGCAGGACTGCCATGATTTTTACATGAGAGAATGGCTATACGAAATCAGATATCAGGTATTTTAGCATTTTCCTTTTCCTGAAAAAACCATGTGAACCATGCTGCATTATTTTATTAAGTACATTCATGCTGGGTTAAATATACACTTTATTTCCTACAACTTTTGCATTTGAATAGGTGATATAACTAAATAGACCTTGAAAGAACTTAGTGCGTAAGAAGGCAGTACACTTTTTCATATTTATCTCTCCAACCCAGTCACTATTTTACTGAGCAAAAATTAAAATGCATATAAATAATACTTTAAAAATTTAACAAAATTTATTAACCTTGTCACTTAAACTAGCAATAAGTGACTTCTTTCATATATCTACAATCCAAATTACAGACATTAATACGAATCATTAAAAGCCTATGATTATTAGGGCCAGCAGGTGGTGTGATGATTAAGGCAATGGATTCATGTGGCTGACAGCAGTTCGAGTCCCAGAACTAGTGACTTACATTGCCACTATCCCCTTTTCGCTCTTTCTCTATTGAGCACACATGCCCTATAGCAAATAAATAAAATTAAATAATTATTAAAATAAAACTAAGATTATCACTTCTAGCTAATTTAAATATTTCCTTTGGGGGGGACATTAAATATGTAGGTGAATATCATCTAAAAATAAATTTTTAAATTTTATGTCCCCAATAAGTAATGATTGGTGCATGTGTTTAAGAAAATTAATACTAAGCATATTGTCTCTTATTCTAGATTATTCATCAAAGCCAAAGAAATCCTAGAAAACTGTGATTGAAAAAATTAGAAAACTTAATAAGCTTCCATACCATAACTTTAGAAGTATATGTGTTCAAAAATTAGGGTGCTTTGGAGCCAGCAGATGGTGTAGTGGTTAAGGCGATAGACTCCCATATAGTCCACTATGGTTCAAGTCCCAGACCCAGCGGCTTGAAACACACTGGGCACATGTGCGGTGCCAAATATCTCAAGAGGAGAACGGAGGCTAAGGGATTGTAGTGTGGCCATTTCCCCTCAGCGTGATTTCTCACTTTCGTCTCTCTTTCTGTCTGGAGAGAACACACCCCTTACAGCAAAAATTTCCCAAAAGGAAAAAAAAAAAAAGGGTGCTTCTAGTTGAAGCCTCAACTACCCAAATCAATTTAAAGAAATAATGTGATCATTAGAGCCTAACTAAGCTACACATCCTTTGTCAAAAACTGGCAAGAAAATAAGCAAAAATACTTTTAAGTTTTTAGGTATGTATGAAACTGTAGAAGCGAGGCAAATGCCAAGACAACTTTTGCTTAAAATAATATTTACTAAAGTACTTTGTAATTGAGAGCTCATATTTTGCCATCTTAAATAAAGGCATTTATACTAGCAATTGTTGAAAAGATCAAGTAGAGGAAAATTCAGTGGGCCAGAACGTGGTATTGTTGGTAGCCTGGAGAGTGGTAATTAAGCAGCGTTTTCACTCTTCTACAATAGCAAGCAGTAGCAAGGCTAGCAAGTGAGGAGCTCTTTGACCAGGGTGAATTGATAGAGAAAAAGATCATCTTATGCCTATCAGAAGCCTTAAAGCATCTGGAATTGTTCAATTTAGTTCAGATGGAGGGTGCTTCTAGTTGAAGCTCAACTACCCAAATCAATTTAAAGAAATAATGTGATCATTAGAGCCTAACTAAGCTACACATCCTTTGTCAAAAACTGGCAAGAAAATAAGCAAAAATACTTTTAAGTTTTTAGGTATGTATGAAACTGTAGAAGCGAGGCAAATGCCAAGACAACTTTTGCTTAAAATAATATTTACTAAAGTACTTTGTAATTGAGAGCTCATATTTTGCCATCTTAAATAAAGGCATTTATACTAGCAATTGTTGAAAAGATCAAGTAGAGGAAAATTCAGTGGGCCAGAACGTGGTATTGTTGGTAGCCTGGAGAGTGGTAATTAAGCAGCGTTTTCACTCTTCTACAATAGCAAGCAGTAGCAAGGCTAGCAAATGAGGAGCTCTTTGACCAGGGTGAATTGATAGAGAAAAAGATCATCTTATGCCTATCAGAAGCCTTAAAGCATCTGGAATTGTTCAATTTAGTTCAGATGGGTAAGAAAATGGAAAATCTGCTGTATAATAACTTAGTGGCTTCCCATTTCATTGTATACTCTGAATTTTTGCAATGCATTTGATATGTGTTTTTATTTTTGAACTCTATATGCTGTTCATTATATAAATAAAATGAGCCACTTGGTGACTATGGAGACATTGTTTCTACAACCTGCCAAAAATTAGCTGAACAACTGCCATGAGTGATGATGGGGAACTAAGTCCTTGCATATGCTGAAAAAATATAAAAAATAAATTCCATGTGTATTGCATGTCCTTCAATTCACAGCTGGTTAAGCCATTAAAAGTACCACATTTTTTCCAATTTGCTTCACACTGAATAGAATTGATGTGTCTATTTGTAAAATTAACATCCATTCCTCCCTCTTACTCAGATTCTGATGATCTTGTTTTCAGTGTCCAGGATTACAACATCAACTCTTTTTCTCTTGTGTGTTTTTTATTTTACCTCACTTTGTTCATTATTTATTGCTAAGTCTATGAGACGATGGGCTGGGGAAGAGGAGAAATGGTGAAAATAATGAATCTAATAACTTGGCAACTTTGATAAAGAATATGTGACATAGGATGGGTGGATAGACAGATGAGAGAGAAACACACATTGTCAGAGACAGGGAGAGATAGAGATTCCACACATACATACACATTTATATTTTGGGAATACCATCAATCATCTCTTGCTTAGAGCCAGATAGATACATTTTCTTTCTCCCTGGATCGTCTCCTATGTTTGCTTTATAATCTTTTAAGTATTAGTACTCTATTTATATTGGACCAGTTAGTTTGAAGTATTAATCTTTTTCTGTTTTTCTTTGTAACCATAGCTTTGCTTTTATACTTTATCCAGTCCCAGTTTTACCCAAATGTCAATTTTCTAAATAAAAAATCAGGTTTCAAGTACATTTAATGTTTCCTTATTTAATAGCTATTTGACCTTAGATAGAGAACCTCTCTAAGTTTCAGGGTCTACATCTAAAAACTGAAGTTATAATGACATACTTCTATTTACCACACAAGAAGATAGTGGAGTTGAAAAATAATGACTTAGAAAATTCTTGTACATTATGAAGTATATTTAAAATTGGAATCAACAGATGATGTAATGGTTATGTCACTGGACTCCCACATGGCCATCCATGGTTCAAGTCC
Organism: Tupaia belangeri chinensis; assembly: GCF_000334495.1. Classification (NCBI taxonomy): domain Eukaryota; kingdom Metazoa; phylum Chordata; class Mammalia; order Scandentia; family Tupaiidae; genus Tupaia; species Tupaia belangeri. Next base: position 260,027 of record NW_006199477.1, read on the forward strand.
CGGACTCAATAGCTTGTAACTCATGCCAGGTGCATGTGCGTGCATGCCCAAAAATCTTGAGAGGAGTGTGGAAGTGAGGAGAGTGTGGTGTGGCCATCCTCCTTGGGAGGCTATTTCTCCCTTTCTGTCCCTCTGTGTCTCAGGAGAGTGAACACACTCGAGAGCAAAAATATTTCTTAAGCAAGAAAGAAAAGGAAAAAAGAAAAAAAATGAAAGGAATTATTAAAGCCTAAAACTACATAAGCCATATTATAAAACAAGTCATTTCAGGCAATTCAGTGAGTTATTCACACACACACTAAACAGTCAGGTAAAAGGTAAACTAATAATTTGGTTTCCTTTGTTTGCCAAGCAATTTTTCACACGTATTAAAATATGGAACACATTAATGGAGCATCCTTTAATGACTATATGCTTGAACAATGCATATCTTTTCTCTCCCACCCTGCCCCCAGAAGGTGCAGTGCTCACCTGAAAGAGAAAGTGAGAAAGTATCACTGTCAGGGAGAATGACCATGCTGCAAGCCCTTCTCCATTTCTACCTCATTTCAGGATTTTGGGCATGTATGCATATGTATCTGGCATGTTTCCCAAGATTCTGGGTCCAGGACTGGAACCATGCAGTCTGCCATGTGGGATCCAGCCATATTACTCACCGCACCGTGAGCTGGCCCAAATGATGGCTTTTCCAACAGTTCTGTTAGAAAACATTCCTTAAATAATTTGTATTAGAGTTACAGTTTTATTTCAGTCCTTGGGATTATAAATAAATGTGATTAGTTTTATGGGCTTTCAAAAATTAAAGGTAGTAAACATCAGTGCAAAGCTTGACTATATTGTATATAATATTACTTACTATAACATCTACATAAAATGGAAATGATTTGTACAAAAAAATCATTGTGAATATATGAATAATACAAGCAAAAATTCACCTAATTATTAGCTTTTACAAATGTATTTTCTAAAATAATAATATTAAATGGACCATATACTGTTCAGTTTCTATCCTTGAAATAGAGATCTTAATTTGAATATACCACAGTAAGATTTAGAATATGAAACAAAGGGGAATTAATTCTGATCTTAATTTAATCTGATAACAAAGCAAGATTGAGAGTATTATCTATACATGAAAAGTATTAGTAGACATTTGGGAAATACAGGGAAAATGGACAACCTTAATATTTTGAGACCCAAGACATTTGCATATTTTCACAAGCGTTTTGAGAATTACAAAGATTTGCACATGTTTTTTATATTAAAAACAATTTCAATTGCCAATAGGAATATTTGTAATTCCCCTACCCTCATAGGTAATGTAAAGTTTCTTGGAAGAAACAGAAATAATCATTCTGTGTTTTATAATAATTACCAAAGCCATAGGATGTAGCCTGTTTTTATGTACATTTTACTAAAAAAGATCTCTTCTAAATTAAGTTCACAAATATTGCTAGAGCTAAAGCAAAGAATGTGAAACATTACATAGTTTTGTATTATGTTAGTTTTTGGAAAACTGGAAGAGTTTTATTATGCAAGCTATGTACTAGTAAGTATATTAAGAGGTAATAATAGAAAGGATACACAGAACTGATATACTATTGAGGTCAAATTAGTTTAGAAATATAAACTAATTTTCCATAAAGGAGAATTCTTCTTATATGAAGTACCTGGTGATAAAGAAAGGGCAATAATATTTATGTCAATGTTTCCCATAGAAGGCTTGGTGAATTAATTATTGCTTATTCCTGTTTTCCTCTTTTTAAACTTGTCTCATTATTTCATAATTGTTTTTTTCATCTCATAAGGAAATCAGTACCAAAAAAAAAAAAAAGAAAGAAAGAAAAGAAAGAAAAATCAGGATCCATGACCCACTGAGATAGGTAACACAATCTTTTGTTTTAAGCTAGTAAAACAAATGGTATGCATGCCATTACACAAGCTGTGATACATGCTTCTAAAAGATGATCTGGCATAAATGACTGCTGTCAGTTTTCTCCATTACAAGAAAGCCAAAAAGGTCTGCAAATTCTCCACTTTATTTTGTGGCATTTTGGCCTATAGATTCAGAACCTTCTAAGAAATATTCACAAAATCAATTCTCATTTCAAATTACTATTGTCATTGTAGGATCCAGAGTTCAGAATAACATCATCTCCGAGATTTTTGTGGCTCAGGAGGCAGGTCACCATAATATGGGCTGCTGAAATTTGCTATGGCTGAACGAAGGTGTAAGAAGTTCTATTTAGTAAGTATATACTGTTTTTGTTTAAAAGTTCTCAAAAGTTGTCTCTATGTAAGAAATTATTCAAAGTAAAAATTAAAGGGACATATTACCTGAAAGTGATAGCAAAGTATAATTTTATTTTTCTTTCAAAAAGAAAAATAAATTTATAAAGGGTTAAACAAAAATGGATAGTTATTACTTTGGTGTTTTAGTTTGTATCCCTTGGATGAACAATATATATTTTTTTTTTGGAGAAGTTTTTGCTATGGTGCATGCACTTGCCAGAAAGACAGAGAGAGACAGAGAGACAGAAATCAGCCCCCTTCCCCCATGGGGGATGGCCACGCCACAATCCCTTCCCCTCCATTCTCCTCTTGGGATCTTGGGCACACACGCTCATACTCTTGGTGTGAGTTTAGGCAACCAGGTCTAGGACTAGAACTGCAGTCAACTACATGGGAGTCCAGCCATTATACAACTGCTCGTCCCTGAACAGGATGTTTCTAGGGAGCTAAGTTTAGATGGCTCAGGCATAAGTGTGTATGGAACAAGGTGGTATCTTAAGATATTAATAATATTATATATCAATATTTCACTATATATTATTAGCAGACTCCACTCCCTTTTTCTTTTCTTAGAGAAGTTTTGGCAGTAAGGCCTGTATGCTCACCAGAGAGATAGAGACAGTGAGAAATCACCCGCCAGGAGGTATGGCCATGCCACAATCTTTCTTTCTCCTTTGAGGATTTTGGGCATGCACGTACAAGCACGCAGCTTGAGTTTTAAGCTGCGGGGTCTAGGGCTCGAATTCGTTTGACTACATAGAAGTCTAGCAACGTAACCATTATACCATCTGCTGGTCCCAAGTAGGTTTGAACTCTTGAAGAGAAGGGTGGAATATATGGACATCTTTCTAAACTGTACCACAACGATAAGAATTTTGAGTTCCAGTTCTAGTTCTGTTCTATAATGAACAAGTCATTTTGCTGTTTAGTTTTTTTGTCTGCTTATCCAGTAAAATGTGAAATATAAAATCATATAAATTTCAAGATCCTTCTACTCCTTTTAATATGTATTAATAACATGAGTATGTATTATTAATATATGTATTGTATATGTTAATGTATATAATATATATTAAGATACTATCCTGTTCTTTAATATTAATTAACAGTAAACATTGAAATTCTAGTTACTCATATCTTTAGTTGTTCTAGATCAACTAAGTACTGCATTCATTAATCAGTTGGAATTCTTTTCAAATGTCTAAAAACTGAAAAAAAAGACAAATTTTCTAGCTTATATACTTTAAATTTGTTTTCTTTCTTTCTTTCTTTTTTTTTTTTTTTGAGAGGTTTTTGCTACAAGGCACATGTGTTCTGCAGACAGAAACAGATAGAAAGCGAGAAATCACCCTCCAGGGTGGATGGCCACACAACAATCCTTTCTTCTGCATTCTCCTCTCAGGATCTTGGGCACACACACACACACACACACACACACACACACACATGCACCCCACGTGAGTTTAAGCCACCGGGTCCTGGACTTGAACCACGGTCGACCACATGAGAGTCCAACGACATAGCTATTACACTACCTGCTGATCCCTCACATTTGTTTTCTGAAAATGAATTTGATACATATGAATCAGAACTTTTACTAATTCACTACAAAAATATATTAGGATTTTGTTTTACTGTAATAGAAATAATGTTATGGTAAATATTGACTTTAATTTTTGTTGAAATACATTTATTATTAGATGTTTATTTTTTTTAGCAAAAAGAGTTGAAGTGATCTTGAACTTCATATAATCCTGTGTTTTTACATTTTACTGGATAAGCAGAGAAGAAAGAACAGCTAAAGTGCTTATCCAATATCATAGAACAGAGCTAAAACTAGAAATCAAAACTCTTGTCAATGTGGCACAGTTTACAAAGTTGTCCGTACATTCTGCCCTTTTCATCAAGATGTGGAGTCAACTTCATGTTTTGTATCTTTGTTGGTCTTACAAGTTACTTTGGCCAATGGTATGTTAGCAAATGACAGAGGGAGAGGAGTGGAACTTTAGAGCTGAGGTAACATATTTAGATGCTTGAAAAATGTTGGAGTATTGGGATTTGCTCTCTTGTTCCTGAATCCTCAATAAACTTGGGATAGCTTGCATGATGGCAATCGCCAAATTTCTTGGCTAAACACCATAGTGGTGTTTGTTATCCATTATAAGCAAAATAAAATTCTTGATAAAGTTTTGTAGTAAACTATTGATTGTATGTGTGTATGTATATATATATATGTGTGTGTGTGTATATATGTAGACATATATATGTACACACATATATATATTTATATTGCTCAAAACCTTGTATATGAATGAGCATATCATTCAGCCACTAGTACATTTCCATCTGCTCTCATCTGATTACACACATAATAACCAGCCAGGACAGAATCAATCAAGTCAACTTGGATGATATTGCCTGGATGAACAACAGAATTATGAATTAAACAAATTATTGTTGTCCAGTGACATTATATTTTGGGATAATATATTGTGCAACCAAACAACCTGATATGAATATCTTTCAAGTGTAGTATTTAACAAATAAGATTCTCACAATACATCTCTACTGGGTAACTCTAAAAAGTGGGTGTTTAAAGTACACTGTGTTGATAAAAATCAATGGCAAATGATAATGCTCTACTTAAATCTCTCAGACTATTTGGAATCTTTCCAAAATTCTTTTCATATAGAATTGTAGATGACCTCTATCATCTATGCGTAAGAAGGGAAAGTATTACACAATTAAAAGACCCCAAAATAAAAGAAAAGAATAATGAGGGAGCTTGATAACTTGGAGATAACATTTAATAGAAGAGGAATACAAATAATAATAGCCATAACATAACACCAAAACAGTCATCACCACCATCAAAAAAATAATAACAATTCCGAGGGAATCCAGAGAACCTCAAAGAGTTTAGGCATATTGAAATAAGTTTTATTAGTCAATTATATGTACTGTCAGAAGCCAAAGAACAGTACTACTGGTCCAGCTCAGTGTTACAGGCAGTAGGGGTGCTGCTGCACCACACTAGAGCCCACAGGGAAAGGCTCCAGTTTGTGACCTGGTTCTATCTAAACATGCCAGAATGCCCATGGACATGCCTGCGATCCTAAGTGGCTGCAGGATTGGGAGGGGGGAGGGGATACTGGTGTGAAGACTGTAGAAAGTACCAGTCTTTCTCTTTCTTGCTCTCTCATTCTCTCTCTCTCAAAGGAAAAAAAATATATATGTATATTAAAGAACAATACTACTTAGCCTAATAAACTGATGTAGGTGAATATTTAAGCTATCTTCAAGTCTTTGTTATTTTATTAGTACAACTACCAAGCCAATGTGACGGATCAGTCACGATAAAGCAAATAGTTTATATGTACAAAAAATCTGCAATTGATACTAAATTACACATGCAATATTAGAAAACTGTGAGGTATTGATTTAAGAGACATAGAATACTTTGAAGCAAAATATTTTCTTTAGAGTTCAGACATGAGGGCTTCTAAACAACTGGAGTTTTAGCTGCCTTGGAATGCTAGGATAGTTTGGTTAAATAGCTGATCTAGCTGATCATGGTACTCAGAGTCTGAGAGACAAGGCATAATTACATGCTCTACATTCACCACTTTGGGAATTAGAAATGATGAAAGTAATGTTAAAGCACACTTTTTTTCCCAGTAATACATATTTAAATTTCAAATTTTAATCTTAAAATTTAAGTAACATTGGAGCTAACATTAGAATTAACACTGAAAGATAATTAGAAGTATAGTTTCCATTCTGCAAAGTGCCATAATAAACCATGGCTAGAATATATACTTTTTAATGTACTTAATAAGCAAGCATGACTAATTTAAAACACTATAGTTTAGTGCTTCTAGTATAAGTAAGCTGATGCTTCAAGAAATGAAATATTTCCCAAGAAATTTGAACCAATGCAAGTGAAAAAGCTTGGGAAATACAAAGTGCTATGGATGTGAGGGTGGTGGGAGAGGAAGACCGAGGAAGAGCAGTGGAACTTTAGAGTTGAGGTAGCAGAAGGAAGACCAATATTTATGGAAGGTGATTTCTAAAATGTTCTATGTAAATTTAGGCCCATCAGTTAATTTTAGGAATGTTCTCTTAATCTTTCATGAAAAAAATAATACTCTTAAAGTTCATCAATAATATTGAGCTTGAAATGTGGTCTCTTTTTTTTGTATGCTTTTTTATTAGCATTTTAATTTATTTTATTACATTCAATCACTGTACATCAGTTCAGCTTGTAACATGAATTTACTCTACATTAACACACTTGCCACCAGTCCAGTTAAAGATATCATGCATGTTATCATCAACAGACAATCCTCCATTTCTGTGTCCCTCAACTGTCTTGTCTCTCTATTTTTCTGCTTGATTCTTTTCCTGGTCATTTTAACTTGATTAGACTCAGATTACTCTCATAGGTGTTCCAGGCAAAGGCAGTGGTTTTCCTCCTCCCAGGTAATTTCAGAGGATTCTTCTTTTTACTTTTTATTTGTTCACATTGTCAAAACATGGATTTCCTGACTTCCACCAAATTCTCTTCACTTCTGTCAGAGCACATCTTTCACCGTGTGATACTCTTTTATTATAAAAACCAACAACTATTTATACATAGGAAGAATATTTTGTGGAAGAGGAACAAGTTCCATTTTCAGCACACAGACTCACAGCATGTTTTAGGAACTCTCTCCATCTTTTACATTAGTCTTTACCGTAACTTTCTGTATATGAGATTGTGTATGGGAGAAAAATAGAATCTTAGTGTCAGGCAGTTCTGAATGTACAAAAATGTCTGAGTGTATAAGAATTTTGACAAACATGTTGGTTCACTTGTTTTGGCTTATTTGCCTTGGTGTCATTGTTAGATGATGAATAAAGCAAATCAGTATGATGTCCCTTAGCTAGTTGTATACTTGATGTTTCTATTATTTATGAGTTTTCAACTGCACTGAGAATAAATATATGTACGTACACATATGTGTATGCATGTGTGAGCATGACATGCATGTATGTATGCAGTGTGCACACTAAACAATATGTATTTTAAAGATCTTTCATATTTTTCCATCATTTGAAACCCTGGTTATTAATTAATGAAGCCAAAAAAAATAAATTTAGGTAAAAGGAATAAAGGAAATGTGAGAGTGAGAGAGAATAAACTAAAAAAAAAGAGAAAGAGCAGACTAGGGAGTATAGATAAGAAGTAAATGATGAAGGTTTTAATTGTTTTGATCCATAATTTGAAACCCTGGTTATTAATTAATGAAGCCAAAAAAAAATAAATTTAGGTAAAAGGAATAAAGGAAATGTGAGAGTGAGAGAGAATAAACTAAAAAAAAAGAGAAAGAGCAGACTAGGGAGTATAGATAAGAAGTAAATGATGAAGGTTTTAATTGTTTTGATCCATAGGAAATGAAATCAGATTTTTAAAAGGATCCAATTTTGCTCCTTTTTGTGCTTTGATCCACTGATTAACATTTGCAACCACTAACTCACTTTCCTGATGGAGGCGACAGTTAGATGGTGCTGCTTCCAGAACTCGGAGCAAAGTTTCCAGCTGTGGATGCAGACAGATCAAAGCATGTGATGGACTCTCTACAACACAGTGTATCTGGAATACTAATAATCGTCTGTACTACTTGTAAAGAATCAAGTCATTTTTCTCCACTCCTTCAAATAATCAGGGTTTCCTTGTACATGCTATTAATTGATTCAATATGCGGGTGGAATGTCTGAACTTTTCCCACGCCTTATACTTGCTCGTTTTTTATAATATACATTAGACTACCTCCAGAGGTTGTTTTAATTCAAATCAGGTTTTTTTTTTTTTTTATAAAAAAGAATGGGTACAACTCGCTGTGTTTAGCTTTCTATGCCATACATTTTCTTATGTTTTTTCATTGTGTGATGTATCATTGCCTATCCCATTCAATTGTTATGCTACTTAACTTTCTTACAATAAAATTTCACTATCCATTTTAATAAGTCTTGAGATGTTTACAATGGATACTTTATAAAGATTATTTGGTTCTGTTAAATCCTTCTTAAGATATTGAATGCAGTAGTTCAAAGTATTCAAGTATTCACTAATGACTGAAGGATGGTCTAGGCTTGTTACATTATGAAAAACTAGGTCTTTGGGGTTGTTTATTTTAGATGAGATAGCAATTGTTTGTTTTCACTTCATTCCAGACTTACTGTTTACTTGTTTACAGTTTATTCTTTCTTTGGAAAATTTTGGATTTTTCACCTAAGAAGTAGTTCCTGTTGTCTGATTCTCTTAGGACTGTGGAGTATATATGAAGATCCCAGTTATCACGGATTCTTAACGTCTTCAGAAGGAAAAAAAGCTTAAGGAATAACTCTTTTCTAGTCAAATAAGCATTTATTATGGACCTGTGATTCATAAAAGTTGTGCAACTTGATGGTGAGACCACATAAAGTAGGAAGATATAAAGCAGAATCACTTTCCTCATATAGCTTACAATTCATTTTTCTAAGATGGTGCAAAACATGGCTGAGAACTCCCTGTGTGATCTCATGGGTGCAAGCAGCAGGCAGGATAATGTACTTTCTCTATACAGTGAGGGAAGACAAGTTTCCACCTTGAGTATGGCAAAGATTCTCTCCTTGACCAAGCCTTATTTTTATTTATTTATTTACTTTTTTTTACTTTTTCTCTCTATATCATGATCCTCATGCTTCAGCCTCCTAAGTAGCTGGTACTACAGGTGCATGCCACCAGGCCTGCTTTTTTTAGTATGAGTAGGAAGTCAATTCCAGGCCCCTCCTGGCTGACTTCAGCCTGCCAAGTAACAGTGACGACTGGCATGCACTACTGGGACTAGGCCCAAACATCATTTTGATTAGGCCCTAACCTTGGGCACTGTCCTTGGCCTGCTTAGTCCAATTTTAGTAAAAATTCTGGAGAGTTGGTTTAATAGAAAGCCCCCCACCTACCCTTGGTATCTGATTGTCCATTGTCCTTTATATTTGATCCAATTCTTCAATTCTTCTGCTCCTCACCCCTGGGTATCTGGTTACCCTAGCCTTGATGTCTCCTGTTAGTAATTATCCATCCACTGACTTCCACCCTGCTTCTCAGCTATCAATCTTCACTTTTTCTCACTGTTTGAGGCATTAAGTTTGTTCTTCCTCCCCACTATAAAATTCTCATTACAGTAGTCTCTTGAGTAACGATTTTCTACCATCTTTAATAAGGGTCATAAACATTTTTTTCTGTAGAAGGGTTTTCTTTAACTGCAACATGGAAAAAATCACGTTCATCGTTGGACACTTGGACTCCTCATTCAGGACTCCACGTGTACACCCTGGAAGCCTATGTTTTCATGCCTGGATGGTTGATTGGTTGATCAAGAGTCCATTGTTGAGGCCAGCTCTCAGCTTGTGCTCTCTGTAACATTCCAGTGAAGCACATCGGGGACATGTTTTACTTCTAATGATTATGAATGTACTCTCTGAAGCTGAGTTGAGTTCCAGGCTACTTTTGAAAGTTACCTTCAGGGTGAGGAGTTCTTCCTGGCTCTTTGTTTTGCATGGGGGCTATTCCTTCACTCTTAGATTTTTTTTTTTTCTTAGTCCCTTCAGAGGCCTCTATTCTCTGTATTTGAGCCTACCCCTCCTACAGGAGGAGGATCTCTGACAACTGAGACCTCACTTCTTGTAATTTTATCAACTCTATGCTATTGGGACACTAATAGTTTCTTTTCTTAATAGCATGAGTTTATTAAAGATGATTTAAAACTTCAATGGCTTCTTTGGGAAACCTAAGATCTCCCAAACTGGCTCCATTAAGGCCTTGCCTTTTTAATTACCTCCACCACTCCCTCTTTTTGCAGTCTTCAGTCCTCCCTTCAGAGCCTTTGGATATCCTCGTTAGGTGTTACGAATAACTAACATTCATAGAACAAATAAGTAAATATGCAAATAAACAAATAAATAAATAGCACCAAAAAAATGCAGTGGGACAACCTTACCTTGTCATCAAGAAAAGACTGAGTTTTCCAATTACAAACTTACCATTTTCAGCTTTAAGTTTCTCGGTCAACAGAAAGAGCTGAACTCTAGAGTGATTGAGTGGTATTTTATATATTGCATAAATATGTATTGTTGTTATTTTTCTTTTAAATACTTTTTAATTAACAGATATTAATTGAACACCTTGGTAGCCATACAATGTGATACTTCAGTATAAGAATACAACATGTAATGATTAAATCAATATAATTAATATACTCATCATCTCTAGCATTTGTCATCACTTGTGTTGGAAACACTCAAAATTCTCTTTTTAGTTACTGTTAGACATACAGCAAGTTGGTGGATGTATATCCCACTGTATTTTCATAACACTAGAAATTGGCCCTGAAGTTGCAATGAGTTCACTTACTTTATCTTTCTATAAAATAATGAGTATGATAGTAAAAGTATCATGGAATTGGGGACATCAGGTGGCGTGGTGGTGAAGACACTGGACACTCCCACATGAACCATGGTTCAACTCCCAAACCTGGCTTGCTTTCTCACTTTCCCTCTCTCTCTTTCTTACTTTCTCATACTAATATGTGTGTATGTGTGTGTATATACATATTTTATATATATATATATATATAAAATTAGGTCTTTGACATAGGGTGTGTCTACTCACTGGAGAGAGAGAGAGATAGACAGACAGTAAGAGAGAGAAAAACAGTGAGAGGAAAAGCCAGAAATCACCCTCCAGGGGAATGACCATGGGGCAATCCTTCCTTCTCTGTTCTCCCCTGGGATTTTGAACATGCACACACATAAGCCTGGTGTGATTTTCTTCCCGGGATTTTGAACATGCACACACATGAGCCTGGTGTGATTTTCAAGGTCCAGGACTGAAAATGCTGCTAGCCCTGTGAGAGTCTAGCATCTTAACCACTATGCTACCTGCTGGCCTCCAAACTAATATTTTTTAAGTGTAATTTGATATATGAAACTGCTAAGATTATATTTTAGTTTTAAAAAGATTTTTTTTTCTTTTTAGAGTGAGAGACAGAAAGGAAGAGAGAGAGGGAGAGAGAGAGAAAGGCACACACCCTCAGTGGGATTTCATACCACAATCTTTCTCCTCCCCTTGGTCTTCATGGCAAGCCAGAATTATGGGCACGCACTTAGTGTATGCAGGTCAACTAGACAACCAAACCTGCCATCTTTCATAGGGATCCAGCATCACTCGAGCTGCACATCACCACTGAGCCTCCGCGCTAACTCCATTGGTATTTAAAAAGTTGATAAGGTAATACATTTTTGATTATTAAACAAAAAGCTCTTACACTATTACTATAGATAATACATAATGGAAGAGATAATATATATCTAATCAAAATCAAATCAAAATTAATACTCTTGTAAAACTGAACTGATTTATACATTAATATTATATGATAGATTATAAAATGAACCTGGAGCAATTTATATTTTACAAAACTTTGAAATATTATTGTCCATTATTAAATGAGACAGAATTGATTTTGTATTTGTCTCCTAATGATATGAAAAATATATAAAAATACTTCAAGTCAGGAGACTAATATTCTTTTTTTTTTTAAGTGGTTTTTGCTATAGGGCACATGCGCTCACCAGACAGAGAGAGAGACAGAGAGATAGAAAGCGAGAAATCACCCTCCAGGGGGGATGGCCACGCTGCAATCCCTTCTCTTCCATTCTCCTTTTGGGATCTTGGGCATGCACGTACACATGCCCAGCGTGAGTTTAAGCCATGGGGTCCAGGACATGGACCACAGTTGACTACGTGGGAGTCCAGTGACATAGCCATTACGCTAACTGCTGGTCCCAGGAGACTAATATTTTAATGAAAACAGTAAACACATAAAAAATTTCTATAAAATGTCATTTACTATAACCAAATGTTGTTATTAATGTAGAAATATTTCTAATTATAATAGTCTAATATATAACATTAGCAGAAAACAATTTTAAAAGCTTGAAATTGCATTTTTCTTAAACTAAATACTTTTTTTTTTTTTTTAGAGATTTTGCTATAGGGCACATGTGCTCACCAGAAAGACAGAGAGAGACACAGAGACAGAAATCGTGAAATCACCCCCCCACAGGGGAGATGGCCATGCCACAATCCCTTCTCCTTCATTCTTCTCTCGGAATCTTGGGCACACATGCACATGCACCCAGCATGAGTTTAAGCCGCTGGGTCCGGGACTTGAACTGCAGTCTACTACATGGGAGTCCAGCGACATAGCCATTACACTAACTGCTGGTCCCAATACTTCATATTTTTAAACATTTATTTTCTGAAGTAATTTTCTCTTGTGGTATATTGAAGAACAAGATGATATATAATAGTATACTTGACAGTAGAAATAGATTTACACATTTTAAGAGCTATAACACTATTAATAGTCCTACTTATAGTATATATAACATGTATCTATCATAATTTTTTGTGTTTTATTCTGCATTAAGCCAATTAATTCTTACCAAAAACCTGCAAGAAAGAACCTCATGTTACCCTTCCTCTATTTTTTATCTGAGTATAGGTCATCTCACTTGTGTCAACAATAGAGCTGAATTCATTCCAATACAGGTAGTCTGGGTCCTGAGTATCTGCCCTTAATCACTAAGCTACAAAAACTAAAATCAATGGAGTTACAATCTGCAAGATTTCTGGGCTCTCTAATTCCACCAGTATTTTATCTAAGTATGTCTATTCCTTGAGATACTTAGAAGAGTGACTCATCAAATACGTAGATGCCACATTATTGATTAAACTGAATCAATAAAAATGTTATTAAATTGAACATTTGAACTGTACATAAAATTAATTATAATAGAGACACATAACATTTTCTTTAAAAGAATGTACAGAAGTCCCTTGTACAATTTAATTTGGAAATATTTGCCAAAAGCTTCATGTATTGTCTCAAGAAAACTAATCTTAAATGATATGAAAAAACAGTTAGCAGGTCAAAGTTACTTCTTAAATCAAACCCAATTTATTACTGTATGCCTGTAACATTGGTTAACATAGAAAAAGCATGTTGAAGGAAGCAAATTTTGCTTGCCCTATGAAATTTGATCATGTCAGTTGGCATTTGTAAAGTTATAACTTAAAATCAGGAATTGACCTAAAATCTCTCCAGTGAATCCTAGAGTTAAAATAGCTTTTTAATTTTTGAGTCCTAAAGGGAAAAACTTGGGTGAGCTGTGCCTCAGTTTCCTTAGCTCATATATTATTAATCCCTGCTATTAGGTATTAACTTTTCAATGTCAGCTTTCTCCACCTAATAAACTCCTTGAGGGAAAAACTAACTTCTATTTGCCATAGTGAACCCAGAGCCATGTGCATATGATAAATAGATAAATGAATGGATGGGAAAATGAATGAGTGGATGGAGATACGAATGTCTATACAGGAAAAGCTACATTTTTCTCTCCTGGTTATCTGTATTTGAGTGCAGAGACATACTTCTTTTGTTTAAGTTTCTTTCACTTGAGAATTATAACATAAGACTTAACTCAAAAAAGGATGATGCTTTTCAAAATTGCTTGTAACAAGTAAAACTGTTGGTCTCAGGATCATTTTTGGAAAATGAGCCAAAACTTTAGTATGATGAGGGTGGAAAAACTGCTCACCACTCAATAGAAGCAAATCAGAGTTGATGAAAGAAATCAAGCAATACAACAATAAGAATGATAAGTAAAAACAAGGGCCGATTGAATTTTATTAGTTGACTAGAACAAGCAGAATCAAACTCTTTAAATGAACACTTTGACTTTAATCTACCAATTAGGAGCAGGTCAAAAAAAGTTTGAAATCAGAGTTTTTGTAATGCAGTTATTCTCAGCAGGTGTTGATTTTACTTCCATGTTCCTCCAAAGAGATATTGACGATACCTGGAGACAGTTCTTCTTGGCATTAGTGAATGCACATAAATAAATGGTCATTTTCTGACAAATAAAATACACATTTTTCAAACTGGAGCTTTCTAAACGGCTAACATTAACCACTAATCATATGACTAGGTTATTTTTCCTGTCTATTCTTTATCTTAATTTGATTGCTCTCTTTAGGATTAACTCAAGAAAAACATTCTTTATGAAGATTCCTCCTGAAATGAGATGAGTCTCTCTCCTTAAAGCTCATAACTGTTATATACTGTCCTTCACTTGTAATTAAATAAATACTACCTGTGTACCTGCATACACACATGCACTCACACATACACATAAATAAATATAATTTTCTTTCTTTTTTTTTTTTTTTTTGGAGAGGTTTTTCACTATAGGGCATGTGCGCTCGCCAGACAGAGACAGAGAGACAGAAAGCGAAAAATCCTGGGGGGATGGTCACATCGCAATCCCTTCTCCTCCATCCTCCTCTCGGGATCTTGGGCATGTATGCACACGTGCCTGGCGTGAGTTTTAAGCCACCGGGTCCGGGACAGGAACCGTGGTTGACTACGTGGGAGTCCAGCGACATAGCCATTACGCTAACTGCTGGTCCCAATATAATTTTCTTTGAAACAAAATTATAAATTTCTTCAATGAGCCATTTTTGTCTTTTTCAAATTGTTTTTTATTTATACATTCAATCACTTGTGAAATGAATTTTCCCAGCCTGAATATACTGTATATTAGTGCAGTTAGATATATTATCCTACACATTATCATCAACAGATAATTTTCCATTTTTGTGTCCCTTAAATGCTTTGCTTCTTTTTCTTTCTTCTTGATTCCCTTCCTTTCAACCTCCCCCATTCCCCATCCTGGAGACATTTTTGATTGTCACAACTGGTAAGTTGCTCCTGAATTCTAAGTGTAGGAATAAGGATATACTAAACATCCCATAATGCACAGGACACCCCCATTACATCCAAAAAAGAAACATCTGGTCTAAAATATCAATAAGGCTGGGGTTGTAAAATTAAAGTCAAGTTTATTTGATACAAATACTTACGAAGCTTATGCACAATTTTTTTCATAATAGGCATTTTTTAAAACTTTCAAAAATCCTTCCTAGGTGAGAATTAATTTCTTGTTAAAAACTACATTTTAAATATTATTATTATTTTAATTTTGTTATAGAGCGTGTAAGCTTGCCGGAGCAAGACAGAGTTGAGGGGAAGGAGTGAGAAATCAGCCTCCAGAGGGTATGGCCACACTGCAGTCCCTTCTCATCCATTCTCCTCTTAGAATTGTGGGCGTGAATGCACATGTGCCTGCCCGTTTTTCAAGCTGCCAGGTCCGGGACTGAAACCAGGATCCAGCAGAATGAGATCCAACCACCTAAACCACCACATCATCTGGCTGGCCCTTAAATATTATTTCTTAAGAAAAAAGTTAGATGCTAAGCTCTCAAGTAACCATCTTTAGGAAGGTTGTTTTGAAATTCAAATCTTCAATAAGGATAACTAAGTATCCTAAGTAAGATTTTGCAAATACTATTTCCTTCAAAATTCTTCTTCTAAAATTCTGGTATGTATTATGTGAAAATTTAATGTATTTTATTATTATTATTTTTGTAGAGGGCACATGCACTCACCAGAAAGAGAAAGAGAGATGGAAAGAGAAAAAGTGAGAAATCGCCCTTCAGGAGGATAGTCACACTGCAATTCTTTCTTCTTTATTTTTCTTTAGAGATTTGGGGCATGCATGCACACATGCCCAGTGTGAGTTTCAAGCAGCCAGATCTGGAACTCAAATTGCAGTCTCCACGTGGGAGTCCACCACTTTAACCACTATGCCATCTGCTGGTCCCTGGAAATGTACTCATAAAGAACTAATGTATGGCAAAAGTCTGTCCATTTTTATTTGGAAAGAAAAATATAATACATTATATTTTTCCTGGTGCATTTATATTTAGAATATATATTAGTTTCATAGAAATGACTAAATAGATCTAAATATTTTAGTTTGTTATATATGTTAATAGGTAACTGATACTATTACTTTTCATTTATTAAAAACAAACTTCTGCATTCGTTTTTTAAACCCACGGTCACAAATTTTCACAAACTTAGTGGCTTAAGGAAAAAAAAGTTTATTATTTCAATTCCTTTAGGTCAGAAATTGAAATAGGCTCAACTGGGTCCTCTTGTTAGGATCTCTACAAAGTAGAAATCAACGTGTCAGCAAGCCTTTATTCCCTCCTGGATGCTCTGGGGGGAAATAAATAAATTATAAATAAAACAATCATTCTTGGGCGTGTTTAGTTGCTGACTGAATTCAGTGCCTTGCAGTGTAGGATTAATGTCCCTGTTTGTTTGCCAGCTGCAGCTATGAAATGTTCTAGAGGCTGCCTATATTTCTCTTTTTTTCTTTTTCTACTTATTTTTATTTATTTCGTCCATGAACAAGAGGGAGAAGCTCTGACAGGGTTTTGATGCCACAATCCATCTCCAGCTTCAGCCAGCCCTTGGTCACGGGCAAGTATGTGCCCAATATTTCCAGTGGGATTTCTGGACTTGAACCAGGAACTTCCCCATGTTAAATGGTTTTGCAGAACATTGATGGTGTTCTACTGCAGCCCTACTATCTTCCTGCTCAATTCTTTATCATGCTTTCAATGCATCGCCAACAGCCACAACCAATTGAGCCCCCCTCATACTTTGAATCTCCCTGACTTCTTTTGCCATCTCTCTGACCACAATTGGAGAAACGTATCTGCTACTAACAGCTCAAGTCATTAGATCAAGCCTACTTTGATAATCCAGAAAAACCTCCCTATTTTAAGAGTTGTAACCTTAGGGCCAACAAGAGGTGTAGTGGTTAAGAGGCTGGAACTTCACCTGGCCAAATGCTGCTCAAGTCCTGGACCTAGTGGCTTCAAACTAACAGTGGCAGGTCTTTCTGTCTCTCTGTCTTTCTGGAGAAAGCAAGCACCTTAGAGTCAAAAAAATCTCTATCAAAAAAGGAGTTGTAACTTTAATTGCATCTGCGGTAGCTTTGCATGTGAAGTAACACTCACAAGCTCTAATGACAAAGGTATGGACGTTTTTCAGGGGTGTCATACTGATACTGTCTGTTATGAATGCTATTTACTATTTTTTTTTCTTTTTTTGGTTTTTGGAGAGGTTTTTTGTTTTGTTTTGTTTTGTTTTGCTATAAGGGTGCCTGTTCTCGCCAGACAGAAAGAGAGAGACAGAAAGCGAGAAATCACCCCCCCAGGTGGATGGCCAGCCGCAATCCTTTCTCTTCCATTCTCCTCTCGGGATCTTGGGCACACACGCACATGCGCCCGGTGTGAGTTTAAGTCACCGGGTCCAGGACTCGAACTGTAGTCGACTACATGGGAGTCCAGCGACATATCCATCATGCTAATTGCTGGTCCTGTTATTTACTATTTAAGGAAACGAACTTTAAGAAATCATGACAAGGGATCAGCAGTTAGCGTAATGGCTATGTCACTGGACTCCTACGTAGTCTACTGCGGTTCGCATCCCAGACCCGGTGGCTTAAACTCACGCAGGGTGTTTGTGCGTGTGTGCCCAGGATCCCGAGAGAAGAATAGAGGAAAAGGGATTGCGGTGTGGCCATCCCCTCTGGGGGGTGATTTCTCTCTTTCTGTCTCTCTGTCTCTCTCTGTTTGTCTGGCGAGCGCACATGCCCTATAGCAAAAACCTCTCCAAAAAAAAAAAGAAATTACGACAAAATTTTTTGTGTTTTTCTGAATATTTACGTACCCTAGCTACTTTTAGTCATACTCATGCATGTAAATGTGTTTGGGACACTAATAAAGTAGATTTTTAATGTTTTCAAAACAGACATCATTTTGGAGGCTATCTTATTACAATAGTTAAAATGGGTTACCTTCTTAACACAGAGGAAAAACATCCAAGAGTAATTTTTCCCCAAAACTACCATTTTTCCCTAAATAATCCATTTCTATTAGATTGTCTATGCAAAAATGTGTCATGACTTTCCCGCTAACCCAATATATAGAAAATACAAAGAGAGGCACAAAACAGTGAATAGATTTGTTTTTCAGAAGATTTTCCTGAATAGTTTTCTTATCAACCAAAAATAGAGCTCCTAAGGCCAGAGTTAAGTGTACTTTCCAAAATGATGCAAAAAAACTGAGATCTAGGTATAAGGAAACCAACAAACTCAGAAAACCTAACAGACGTGTAAAAAGAAGAGTGTGATTAGGATGCAATGTGTGGTTCTAAACATGAAAGACAGCCTAAAGAAATGGGCCCCAAATAAGGATTGTTGATTTCTTCGTGATTATCAAATTTTTTCCCTTTTTAAAAACTCATTTGATTTACCACAAACTTAAAATACCTTTCCTTGAAAATGTCATAAGTGGATTATTATTTTTAAATTAAGTAATGACAAAAATTAATAAAATGTAAAATTGTATTGAGTTGTTGGAAAAATAATGACTTATAATGATGTTTTTCTATACGAAAATGCTTAATTACTTTTCTGATAACCCAGTAATGAGTTAAACAGCGTACTGTTCTAGCTTTAAGGTGAAATTTTTAGAATAAATCACTAAATATCTATACTTGGTTTTAACTTTCAAGTAGAACAACAACACAGTGAACATGTTAATTACCGTATAAACATGTGTAAAAATGCATATTTTAAAAATTTATTCTGTAACTCCACATTACTGACAGAAAGATTGCCAGTTCCAGCCTCTCGAAACCACTCAGAATGTTCGAAATGTTTCTGCAGCTTGTCAGATTTTCATAACTCTTGTTTGATTTGATCAATAGGCATTTCTAACAAGGGAGTTTAAATGCTGGTTGACAGCTATAACTCACTAGCTGTTCACTGTGCCTGTGCCACTTGATTTCATGTGAAATTAGGAATAAAATGTGCTACCAGGCTATTCCATAAGCCAAAGGTAAAGGAGGACTCTATTTTCAGGTTATAACCACTTCTAAAAAACCCAATAAAGCCACAGGTGCAGGAATGTGAGTACAGTCCAACCAAGTTGACAAGAGAATGCATGCAGGATGTGGGGGCCAGTAGTCACGTGGTGGTTAAGGTGCCGGACACTCCCACATGGGTGATCACTGTTAGAGTATTGGACCTGGTGGCTTGCTTTCTCGCTTTCCCACTCTCTGATCAAATTGAAATAAATGAATGAATAGCTGTTTCTTACTAATGTTATTTGATGTAATCTTATTTATTTGTGGACTTTTTTAAATTATTGATTATTATCCTGGGTATCAATGCACTGAAGACAATCAGCTATACATGTGACATGCTTTTTGAAAGGCTACTCTGTACTCTTAGAAAAGGGACTGATATAGTGGAATGAATAATGGTTCTCTGATCAGTATGCCTTTATAGTCTTACTTCTGCTTTTTCCTATACTTTTAGATTATCTCTGGTTTAGTTTTCTCATGCTTAAAATAAGGAGTTTACCACCTCGAAGACGCTAGTAAAATAAATTAATACACAAATTAACCATCTTGTAGGACTACATGGTAATATATACACACAAAAGAAATAAACTACTCAAATGGTAAATATAGGAAATATAAAAATAATTTCTTACAGCACTATCTGAACATGGCAAAAACTTGGAAATAAATTGGGACCAGTGGTGTAGTGGTGAAGCATTAGACACCCCATGTGGATGACTGGAATTCAAGTTCCAGACCCAGAAGCTTGAAACTCACGCCAGGTATGTGTGTGTGTGTGTGTGTGTGCAAAATTCTGAGCGGAGAATGGAGGATTGTGGAATGGGGTGATTTCTCACTTTCTTTCTCTCTGGGAAACACAAATGCCCTAATAACAAAAATCTCTAAAGAATAAACAAACAAAAAGCTTGGAAATAAGTTAACACACCTATCAATGGCATGTTCTGTAGTGACTGAAATAACAGGTATGACAAAATTGGAGAATACCAAGTTGAGGGGGTAGGCTAGACACATATCTATTTTTATTAAATTCACAGAAAACTGTACATTTACATGTTCTGTGCAGGTTGGAAGAAATTATACTACAAAATATTTATAAGAGCAAGAATAGGAGATTTTATGTTTTTTAGAAAAATTAGATTTTATGATATTCAACGGCATTGAAAATTTTAGTGTAATGTGAAATTAACGTAAATTGCATTGGAGCTTTAAATTTAAAATTGTAGAATTTATCACTTATTTCTTAGTTTTTATTCTTTTATCCTTGATAGAGAGCACACGCACTTGTACACATATGCCAGAGAGAGAGAGAGAGAGAGAGAGGCACACTCAGCAGGGTTTGGTCACACAGTGATCGCCTTTGTACTGTCGATTTTCTCTCTCTCTTTCTCTTCCTCTCTCTCTCTATCTATATATATTATATATTTTATATATAACATATATTCACATATTTATATGAACATGTATATTTGTCTATACATACATGTATATTTCATGAGTGAATGTGCATGTGTGTGTGCACACGTGAAGGTGTATAGTAACCTAGAAGGTTACCACATGTAGGAAACCCTAATTTAGAGATACCTGGATTATTTGACAGTACAAAACTTATCACAGTTACAATTCAATTCTCATACACATGATTATTTGATAGTATCTGTATCTCTACTGTTGGTTT
Organism: Tupaia belangeri chinensis; assembly: GCF_000334495.1. NCBI lineage: Eukaryota > Metazoa > Chordata > Mammalia > Scandentia > Tupaiidae > Tupaia > Tupaia belangeri. Next base: position 280,928 of record NW_006199477.1, read on the forward strand.
TATTAAGTCCTCATAAACAGAGATGATCTAATCATTTTGTATTTATTTTGAATCAAAAATGTGTATTAGTACTCTTTAGATTGAAAGTGATTAAAAAAAGGTTTTTTTAACTTTTTTCAATTTTTATTAATATTTATAACAATGCTAATTACAGACATATTATGATACATATGGTATACACTTTAGTTAAAAATGGTACACTTTCCAAACATACTTTAGTATATTACCCCACCAGGTTATTTATGAATGAGAGATAGCTTCATGCGTCCTTTTGGTAGGTCCTAAAAGTTATGGACACATGATATTCTTGCATTGGTCTCTGCATATTAACACCAGTCTTACTCTCACTACTTTTTAATCACACTTTAACGTCGAGAACTTTCAAAAGGAATGTGTCCACGAAGAGCTCAAGTAAGTATAAATGGCTATTGTGAAACAATTTCCTAGTATTTAGCCTCTGAATGATCCAAAAGTAGTTGTACTTGAATCACACTGAAACCAAAACCTATCCAACTATACACATTTAAAGAAAACATATTGTTTATTGGAATGTTTTGACTTATTGTCTATCATAATTCTAGGACAACATAAACATTGGAGTTAAAGCAATTAAAAATATTTGTCCTTGGAGCTGGGAGATTTATCTTTATCACTCATTTCCAAATCATAATATAACAGAAAGTAGTTATGATATAATTGAATTATGCCTGTGTTGTATTCCATAGTCCATTCTCATTGCCCGAACACTGATTGATTACAATGAAAAGACCAATACAATTCTAATGGACTTTGGGTGAGTATAATAGATGTGTCTTTGGCTTCCTCATACATTTGGAGAATAAATCAATTGTGTCCTAAGTATACTCCTTGAAAATAGGAAACTGCTCTGACAGAATGTGCAAATGTGCAGAGCAAACCAAATGTTGGTTTACTATAAAATCAATAGAGGAAAACTTTCATACCAGAAACTATTTGTATTTTTAGGAATAGTCACAGAGGTTGAAAAAATAATTCATTCTTTAAACATTTAAAGCATGATGTTATCATAGATAGCAATACAATTTAAAAAAAATAAATTTAATTGAGGCATAATTGGTAATGAAAACCTATCTCTATTAGAAAATGATACAATACTACACCAGAAGAATTATTGGGAATCAATGATAAAATTTAGACTAAAATAAAAGCACATGGTAGATAACAACACGTGAGTGACAAAATTAAAATGGAAAGCAGACTATAACTCATGAACTTAAAAGTTCAACAAATAGGGGCAGGTGGTGTAATGGTTAAGGTAATGGACTCCCATATGACTGACAATGATTTGAATCCTGGACCCAGCAGCTTGAAATTCACACTGGGCATGTGTGTGTGTGTGCACAAAATCTGACGGGCATAGAGGAGATGGGTTTGCGGTGTGGTCACTCTCCCTGGGTTATTTCTCACTTTTTCTCTCTCAGTCTCTCTGTTTATCTAGCAAGCATACATATCTTACAGCAAAAATTTTTCTAAAACAAAAAGTGGAACAAATAGAAAATATAACCACTCTGATAAGGGTGAGCAAGAAAGAACTAATTTCCAAATAATTTTGAGTGTATAATGTAAGCCTAAAGACAAATTAGAAATAAAGGAAAGACATCAACTAAAACTAAAGCATTAGATTGGAATTAGAAGAATCCGTATGAATACATGGTTTTGTTGTATTTTTAATTTTTTTGGAGAGGTTTTTGCTATAGGGTGCATGCGCTCACCAGACAGACAGAGAGAGACAAAGAGACAGAAAGCGAGAAATCACCCCCCAGGGATGATGGCCACGCCACAATCCCTTCTTCTCCATTCTCTCGGGATCTTGGGCACGCACGCACACACGCCCTGCGTGAGTTTAAGCCACCGGGTCCAGGACTCGAACCACGGTCGACTACATGGGAATCCAGTGACATAGTCATTACGCTAACTGCTGGTCCCGAATACATGGTTTTGAATGGTGACATATAAATACAGAAATAAGTATGGGTGTGTAGCTGTGTGTGCGTGTCTGTGCGTATGTGTATGTATGTTTTAGAATATATCTAAGAATTCTTAGCTGTTTTTCCCTCTGAGAAAGGCCATTAATAATATCCAGTAGGAATATATACACCCAGAACTCAGATCCTTATTTCTAACTACGTCCCAAGAACCCTAGTCAATGTCTGTAAACACACGTAGTACAGAACCCTATATATACTATGCTTTTCTCCTTTACATCCTTACCTATGGTAAGGTTTAATCTATACATTAGGCCCACCAGACAGAACCCTATATGTACTATGCTTTTCTCCTATACATCCTTACCTACGGTAAGGTTTAATCTATACATTAGGCCCACCAAGACATTAATATTAAGTAATCACAAAATATAACAAAGATAACAGCATAGCAATAATAAAAGTTATATGAATATGGTGCCTCTCTCATTTTATTGTATTCACTGTATTTTCACTCAAAATAGGTAAAATATCCACTTAGTTTTGAACTGTGGTTGATAGTAGGTAGCGAAAGCACGGAAAATTAATCTACAGAAGGGGGCAGGGGGATACTGTACTATTTTTCACAAAGGGAACCAAAACTCTCTGGATAATTTTTTGAAGAATTATCCATTTATCTATTTAATTCCAATAATTATTACTATTTTTTAAAATTTAACCAGAGAGACACAGAGGAAGAGAGAGAGGGAAAGCAAGAAAGCGAGCCACCACATTCAGGACTTGAACCAGGGTTGGCCATGTGGGAGTCTCCAGCGCCTTAACCACCATGCTACCTGCTGGTCCCCCCAATTATACTTTTATAAATATCTTCACAGACTACTAATTTAACAGGAAATATAGTTTGTTTTATTTTAAAGTTCTTTTGTTTTTAGTGTTGCTATAGAGCCCATGTACTTACCAGAGACATACAGAAAGAGAGGGATAGTGAGAAATCACTCCCCAGGGCAGATGGCCACACCACAATCCCTTCTCCTCCATTCTCCTCTTAATGACTTTGGGCATGTACCCACACACACTTGGCATGTTTCTCAAGCTGCCAGGTCTAAGACTCAAACTATAGATTTCGCCCTATGGAATTCAGCTGCTTTAACTACCATGCCACTGGCTGACCCAATTTTCAAGTTCTTAGTGGGCTGTTTTTTTTTTTTTTTTTTTTTTTTTTTATTTTA
>NW_006199477.1:285586-308086 GCF_000334495.1 Tupaia belangeri chinensis
GGTCCAGGACTCGAACCACGGTCGACTACATGGGAATCCAGTGACATAGTCATTACGCTAACTGCTGGTCCCGAATACATGGTTTTGAATGGTGACATATAAATACAGAAATAAGTATGGGTGTGTAGCTGTGTGTGCGTGTCTGTGCGTATGTGTATGTATGTTTTAGAATATATCTAAGAATTCTTAGCTGTTTTTCCCTCTGAGAAAGGCCAGAATTAATAATATCCAGTAGGAATATATACACCCAGAACTCAGATCCTTATTTCTAACTACGTCCCAAGAACCCTAGTCAATGTCTGTAAACACACGTAGGACAGAACCCTATATGTACTATGCTTTTCTCCTATACATCCTTACCTACGGTAAGGTTTAATCTATACATTAGGCCCACCAAGACATTAATATTAAGTAATCACAAAATATAACAAAGATAACAGCATAGCAATAATAAAAGTTATATGAATATGGTGCCTCTCTCATTTTATTGTATTCACTGTATTTTCACTCAAAATAGGTAAAATATCCACTTAGTTTTGAACTGTGGTTGATAGTAGGTAGCGAAAGCACGGAAAATTAATCTACAGAAGGGGGCAGGGGGATACTGTACTATTTTTCACAAAGGGAACCAAAACTCTCTGGATAATTTTTCTCCATCTACTAGCCCCTCTTGGATAAATTGTTCATTCCAAGACAGGTAGAGGGAAAGTACAAAATAAGGTTGTTGGCAAAATTTAAGAACCATTCAAAAAATGACGAAAGTATATTGAACGGGCATAGAAGAGAAAATATAAGATATTTCAATGCCCAAATCTGATAGAATTTGAATATCAAAATAAATGATATTAATGGATCAAAACCATAGGATAAAATAAATATTTACGAGTCTATAATGAAAGTGAGTAAATTAGTAAATGACTAGAAAAACAAGTCTTCCCTTTATTTTTTATTGTATTTTAATTGCCATAGAGCACGTGCCCTTTCCAGAGAGAGACAGACTAAAGGGAGACAGCACCTTCCAATGGAGTATGGTTACATTATAATCCCTTCTAAACTTCTTGTTTCTGCCAGGATTTGGGGCACACGGCACGCACCAGCACACACATCTAGCATATTTCTCAAGTTTCTCGGGCTGGAGATCTGCAGTTAACCATGTGGGATCTGGTTTCTCTTAATCACTTGGCTATAGGCAACCCCAAATGGCTCTTCTCTATAGTGGTTACTATGACATATAACAAGTATATGCAACATGAAAACCTAGACTGGATCCTGGAACAGAAAAAGATACTGATTAAAACAATTAGGGAAATTTAAGTACAGCCTTCAGATTAGTCAACAGCCGTTAATTCATGTTAGGTTGCTCATTAAAATTTTTTTTATTGTTATGCTAGTGAAAAGTACATAGGAAATCTGTGTAGAATATTTGCCACTTTTCTTGTTACTGCATTTAATCAGCAAAATTAAAGTCTACAGAAAATATATAAAATACACAATTATGTTTATTTTAATGACTTGGTAGAAAAAGCAGTTGATGAACTTGTATTACAGCAATAATAGAGATTCTTTCCTTAGCTAAACATCTGTAAAAGAAATTGCAAGACAATTGCCTAATGGACACAAAGGCTAATGCATTTATAAATAATATCCACATTTTTGTTGTTCAAATTTGTGTAGTCTCTAATTCTACAAAAGCAATTCCTATAATAAACAATGTTACTATTAAGAATCTCTATGGCATCTCCTAATCGTAATTGACTCATATTTTCAATATTAATAAAATACTTTAGAAAATATCTATGTTAAAAATCACTGAAGTACTGGATCATAAATTTATACAGTCAAATGGGTATATTTTATTGAAGTGAAAATTTTAACTCAAGAGTTCAACCTGTGTGGATTTTTTTTTTTGAAGAGGTTTTCTCGCCGGGCGAGAAATCACACCCCAGGGGGGATAGCCACGCCGCAATCCCTTCTCTTCCATTCTCCTCTAGGGGATCTTTGGCGCACATGCACACGGTTTTTTTTTTTGAAGAGGTTTTTAATAGGGTGCATGCAGACAGAGACAGAGGGCGAGAAATCACACCCCAGGGGAGATAGCCACGCCGCAATCCCTTCTCTTCCATTCTCCTCTAGGGGATCTTTGGCTCACATGCACACGGTGTGAGTTTAAGCCACCGGGTCTGGGACGCGAACTGCAGTTGACTATGTGGGAGTCCAGTGACATAGCCATTACGCTAACTGCTGGTCCCAACCTGTGTGGAATGTTTTCAAAACAATAGAGACTGAACAAAGAAACTTTTAAATGGATCCTAAAAAAAAAAAAAATCTTTTTAAAAGTAAGAATACATGGGTGGCCAGCAGGTGGCATGGTGGTTAAGGCACTAGACACCCAGGTGGCCGACCACAGTTTGTGTCCCAGACCTGGCAGCTTGTTTCCTCATTTTTCTCTCTCACTCTGTCTCTCTCTCTCTCTGTCTCTCTAATGTGTACATATTCCCTACAACAAATTTTTAAAAAATAATAATTAATAAAATAAAATAAATTATTTTAAAATATATGGATATCTGTTTTATTGCTTCATTTAATTAGATATTAACTTCTTTTTTATTATTTTATTTAATTTTATTTATTCATTCATTTTATTTTTAATTCGACCAGAGAGAGAGAGAGAGAGAGAAAGTGTGAAAGCAAGCTGCTAGATCTAGGACTTGTACCATGGTCAGCCATGTGGGAATGTCCAGCACCTTAACCTCCATGCCACCTGCTGGTCCCTAGATATTAACTTCTTAAGTATTATTTCAATATTTGGTAAAAATAAAAGAAGTTTTTTTTTTTTAACTCTCTCCATTTATATTTTTTCCACAAAGCCCTTCTACAAACATGCTATCCAGCTTATTGTTAATTAATATCATTTTTTTTTCTTTTTAGTTTTTGCTATAGGATTCTTGTGCTCACTGGAGAAATACAGAAAAAAGAGAGGGAGAAAGTGAGAAAGCACCCTCCAGGAGGTATGGCCAAGAAACAATCCATTTTCCTCCATTCTCCTTTAGGGATTTGGGGCATGCATGCACACATATTCAGCGTGTTTTTCAAGATTCTTGGACCAGAATTTGAACCATGCAGTTGGCCATATGGGATCCAGGCAACTTAACCTATATGCAGCCCAGATGGCCCAAATGAAGTAAATCTTAAAGTGAAGTTATTTTATCCCTACATTCTGGTTCATAATTAAGAGCATTAACTTAATTAACCAATCTATTTTATGTATTTTACATTTATATGTTTTATTGAGGAAAATTATTCACAACTACTTCTTTCAACATATCAGAACATTATTAGTACTCATTAGTTCACATTATTTAGTGTGAAATATCAAAGGACTTTGATTGAAACAATTTGATGTAATAGAGAAGTGCATCATATTCCAAACTTATACAGTTGTAATCCACCAATAAAACCAGGGGACTCAGTGGGATCTGAGATGTTTGTTTTTAAATATTTTCTTAATTTGTAATTTGAAGTGACATTCTTAGCTACCATGTTCTTATAGTTTCTGACTTTAAAATTTCAAAATATATGTAAATATTCTCAAAGGTACCTTTAAAAACTAAAACTATTTTGATTTAAAATATTACTTGGTTTGGGTTGCCTCAAACCACAGTGGCTAAGTCTGATAAACCGAGATGGATATCTGGATTCCACATGGCTGACCATGGTATTAACCACAATTTGAATCTTGGCCCCTAGCAGCTTGATAACTATGCCAGGTGCATTTATGCATCTGTGCCCTGGATCCTGATGCAAAGGAGGAATGGAGGAAAGGAAATTGTGGTGTGACCATGCCCATTGTGGGGCTTGGGGGATGATTTTCCTTCTGTCTCTGTGTTTATGTCTCTCAGGCAAGCACAAGTACTCTCTGAAGATTACTGATTATATAGATAGCTATAGATAGATAATTTATAGATAGATAGATAGATGATAGATGATAGATATCTTTTCTTAATATAGTTTAGTGGGTTTTTTCCAAGAAAAATATGTCATGACTTTTTTGACAGCCCAATATTATTATTTGTTTTATAGATATGAGAATGGGGAACCAGGTTAGTTAAATTATTTCACCTCAGTATGCAACATTTGCCCCCATAAGTCCAGGAATCTTTTTGTACTAAGTTTTAATTCAAATATATACATAATTTTAAGAGGTTTTTGACTTAGGGCATGTGCACTCACTGGAAAGAGAATGAGAAAAAGAGACAGAAATTGAGAGAGGGAAGGTGAGAAATCTACCCACCACCCCCAGTCCCTCCTGACACACACCCAGAGAATGGCTATGCCATAATCTCTTCTCCATTCTCCTCCCATGATGTTGGGCAGTGCAGTCTCACACATATGCCCAGTGTGACTTTCAAGTTACCAGATCTGGGATTCAGACCATGGTTGGCCATGTGGGTGTCCTAGCAATGTTACTGATGCACCATGTGCTGGTCCCAAAATATGTATTTGTATAATTCCTATGGTCCATAACCACTGTTGCATATGCTCTTCATTTATACATCATCACCTATTTTTCATTTGCTTGTGCCAGAGTTTGTGCTAGAGTCCCAAGATAGACAGTTAAGATACACTAGGTCCTGGCATTGTGAAGACTGCAGTATAGCATGGAGGTACATAATTTTTGAAAGCCCCCAAAATAATATTCAACAAACATGTATTGCAACAAAATAACTCTATTATTTTATATATGGGAATTTAAATTATATTATGGCCCTAACTTGTTAGTAAAACCTTTTCTCTGAGGATTCCTTCAATTTCTGGAGATTGCTCAGTCCTGAGCCCAGACCTGGCAGTCAACATCATACATATGTTTTGTTATTACATGGTTACTGTGATAACAGAAGGTGTTCCTGAAGAGTTTGTGCCTGGCATTTGCTGACAAGTCCTCAGTGGAGAATATTATAGAGGTTAGGGTCTTCAAATATCTGTATATGATTGAGCAATTCCACTCCTAGGTATCTACCCAAAGGATAGGAGAATGCTCCGTCAGTAAAGCGCTTGCATATCTATGTTTATTGCAGCATTATTCACAATTGCTTTAAGACAGAATCAACCCAAATGTCCATGAACAGATGAATGGATTAAAGAGTGTGGCACATACACTCTATGGAATATTACTCAGCCATAAAGAATAACAAGACCCATGCATGTAATAGAAAGTGAACAAATATAGAAGATTAACTGCTGAATGAAGCAAGCCAGTAAAGAGAGAAATTTCATTTCTCTGTTCAATATATACCAACTATTCATACTCTACATCTCTGTCTATGTGTCTCTCTGGCAAGTACAAGTACTCTCTGGAGATGACAGATAATATAGATAGATATAGATAGATGATATAGATAGATATATATCTTTTGTTAACATAGTTTAGTTTTTTATAAGATTAAAGGATACAGAAGCATGGAAAATGGTTATGGATACTAGAGACAGTGTGGAAAGAAGGTAGGAGAAGCGAGTGTGAGAAAAAAATTAAGGAGAAAAATAGAGAGACAAGACATTTATGGGACACAGAAATGGATCATTGTCTGTTGATGATAACATATCCTCAACTGGACTGGAATGAAGTATATCATGTTGGGTAAATACACTTTATAATCTAAGTGATGCATAGTGATTGAATGTTTACATAAAATAAAATAAAATAAGTTTTTCTATATCTGGGGGACAAATTTCACAAGGACTTAGAATAATCCTACATGAACTATTCTAAGGCTACAGGGAAGGCTGAAGTTTCTTCAGACTAATGCCGAGAAACATAATTGAGACTTTTCTAATGTTTCTTTCCACAATATGCTTCAGGGTGAGATACTTTAGGATTTGGTGATTTTTGTATTTTCATGTAGAGAACTAACATAAATTTCCTTAACTCCTGAATATCTTTTTTTAAAAATTTATTTCTTCTTAGTGATATAGAGAGTGGGAGAGAGAGAGATAGGATCTCCAACAGAGTGTTGACCTTACAGTCTACCCCCAGCTTCAGTCAGCTCTGTACCATAGACATACACATGCCCAGTACATGCAGCAAGGTCTTTGGACAGGAATCCAGAACTTTCACATGTTGGTTGGCCCCTCAGAACTTCACATTTATTGCTGTGCCACTGTCTACCCCTCCCTAAATTTTGTAAGCTTTTGATTTTCCTAAACTTATGTGCTATTCCTGTTGCCTACTCTCCCTCTGTCCCTCACTGTATGATTCAAAAATGTCTATGTTCTTGTTTCTCTCGGATTCTCTTCTTCCTTCTCCAGCCTGGGAGAGCTTATGGGCAATTGGAGGGGATGTGGAGATATTTGTTGTAACATATATACTTTCTATGTTGAAACTTCTTTTGTTAATATATTCAAATACCATCCCACTGTGAGACTAATGAGAAAAAAAAAATGAGAACTTGGTGTTGTAGCACAGTACTGATGTAGGCAGGAGCCTTCAGAGATTGTCAAGAAGATTTAGAGAACATGAATTTTGAACATGGATTTAAAGAGTAAGATGGCATTAACTGGGTAGAAGGATTGCATTGGTGTGAAACTGTCCAAAAGCAGAGAGGAGGTAGGTGATTTGGAGAAAAGGAAAAGGACAAAGTGTGAGAAGAAGGCAAAATCTGTAGGAAAATTGTTAGAGATGAGGCTCGTGAGGAAGGTAGGACCATATTACATAGGACCTCCAAGAATATGGTAAGGATTTGCCCTAAAAGTAATTGAAAATTGCTAAGAGTTTTAATTAGGGAAAGGACCTCATCAGATGTGATTTTTCTTAATGATCTAAATGATCATTAAATGAGGAGGATAAATTATAGAGAATCCAAGGCAGATGCTGAGACACCAGAGGCCATTTAGAAAATGAGTTCCCTCCCAACAACAAAAACAATAATTAAGCTATGGATAGATGAGATCTGAGTACTTACCAGGTGCCCAACACTAAGCACCTTTATGCATCATCCCACTGAATCCTTGCAAAACAATTAGCCACACTTTAAAAGTGAGGAAAATGAGAGATTAAAGTATCTAAATCCAGGCAATCTGCTGTCACAGCTCACAGGCTCAATCATTGCTGTATTTTGATTCAGGGAAAAAAAAAAGTCACCAACACTAATACACCTTCACTTTCTCACTTGCTTGGAACCAACAGCGGACATTTGCAAGATGGCTATTAATTCAAAATGGCAGCTAGAGAAGTCATTTTAAAATATAAATATCATAACTAACTTGTAATGCTAAACTAATTAGCTCTAATGGAAAAATAACTTACAACATCCAGAAATGCTCTTGGAAATCTTTATTTCACTACCTTATCTATTAAAACGTTTATTTATATTAGCAATGACCGAACTTTGTAATATAGGATATTTCTCATTATTACATTTAATCCAAATTATTACATTTGGGATTTCTGCTATTTATTCATTTCATTAATTTATTGTTTTGAGGATCCTACTATGTATAATAACAAAAATTAATCATATTTCACATGTTGCATTGAACATGTACTTCTCTGAAAAGGAAATTGTTTACTTTTATAAAGTCATTTCGTGTTACTACACTGCTCTTTATTTCCCATCTCTTTCAGTATAGTGGTTTTGAGAACACTTAATATTCTGTGAATAAAATTATTATCTTTCATAAATTAATTATATCATAAAATTTTTAGAGTTACCAGAATATACCTTTTTACCATCCTTGACAATCCATAAACCCTGGAGATGGAATCTCAGTGGTGCTCGTTTCTTTCTTTCTTTTTTTTTTTCTAGAGAGGTTTTTGCTATAGGGCATGTGTGCTCGCCAGACAGACAGAGAAACATAGAGACAGAAAGCGAGAAATCCCTCCCCCCCCAGTGGGGATGGCCACGCCACAGTCCCTTCTCCTCCATTCTCCTCTCAGGAACTTAGGCACTAAAGCACATGCACCTGGCATGGGTTTAAGCCACCGGGTCCAGGACTCAAACGCACAGTCAACTACATGGGAGTCCAGTGACATAGCCATTATGCTAGCAGCTGGTGCTGTCAGTGGTTCCCTTGTTTAAAATAAAAAATTGGAAAGAGAACCACAACATCTGTGTTTCATGAATTTGTTTCTTATTTCAATTTCCACAGTTGCAAAGTTTGGGGAGGTGGGTGTCTCCTTTAAGTTGTACTTTGTTTTCTCCTTATTTCTCCTTTCTTCTCATTTGTGCTGGTTGATGCTACAAATTTAAATTTGACTAAGAGAAACCAGGATGAAAAGTCTAACTTCATGATCAAGAGTGAAATCCTTTACTAAGAGGGAGTCCAGGACTCAAACGCACAGTCAACTACATGGGAGTCCAGTGACATAGCCATTATGCTAGCAGCTGGTGCTGTCAGTGGTTCCCTTGTTTAAAATAAAAAATTGGAAAGAGAACCACAACATCTGTGTTTCATGAATTTGTTTCTTATTTCAATTTCCACAGTTGCAAAGTTTGGGGAGGTGGGTGTCTCCTTTAAGTTGTACTTTGTTTTCTCCTTATTTCTCCTTTCTTCTCATTTGTGCTGGTTGATGCTACAAATTTAAATTTGACTAAGAGAAACCAGGATGAAAAGTCTAACTTCATGATCAAGAGTGAAATCCTTTACTAAGAGGGAGATATTTTACAACTGACTTAATAGTTCTAATAGCAATCCAATTCCATAATATAGTACCTCAAAATCTAGAAAAGTTCCTAATTCACTTTTTTTTGGAGAGGTTTTTGCTATAGGGCATGCGCACTCGCCAGACAGACAGAGAGAGACAGAGAGACAGAAAGTGAGAAATCACCCCCCAGTGGGGATGGCCACGCCGCAGTCCCTTCTCCTCCATTCTCCTCTCGGGATCTTGGGCACGCATGCACACACACCCGGTGTGAGTTTTAAGCCACCCGGTCCAGGATGCAAACCATGGTCAACTACATGGGAGTCCAGTGACATAGCCATTACGCTAACTGCTGGTCCTCCTAATTCACTTTTCACACACATATACAAATATCAGATCATCTCTTTTAAAAGATAAAATATGTAGAATAGAACATAGGAAATACATGCACAAGTAAAATAATAAAACCATTATCATAGTTACATTAAGTTATTTCATATTTTTGAGAAATCAATATAATAATATTATAAATCATATTTCCCTGTTTAGTCTTATGCTCCATAGGTTATTCTTAATTTGAAGTTATGCATGTTCTTATATCTAAGTACATGTATGCCACAATGAATATATTTTTCTTTGTAATTGACAAGTTTCAAAACCATGTAAAATGTCTACATTTTACTTTTTTTTATCCAATATTTTATCTGTGAGACTAATATATGTTGATATATACAGTTTTCATTTATATACTTGACAGTTGTGTAATATTCCATTGTATAGCTATATTAACAAATATTCTTCCATTTCTCTTCTCATAGATGTTGAGTTTGCAACATTTTAATAAAATCCCTACTGTAAGTCTTTTGGGGAATATCTTATACAAGTTCTTTACAACATTTTCTTATATTATGTCCATAGTGGATATTTTAAGTCACAGAATATACATATTTTCAAATCTATACAAATTAATAAATTATTCTTCAGAGTTTTTATAGCAATTCACCTGTTCTTTTCTTCATTTGTCAACATCTTGCTTCTTTATTGTCAATGTCTTGCTTTTTTTCATTGAGATGACATTGATTGCATTGTCCAGTTTTGTCTATTAAACTCATATATTTGTGAATGAAACCTATCTATCCATCTATATATGTCTGCAAAATTTTTTAAAAAAGGAGGTGGTACAGATTATGTTTAACCTTGTAATAAGGAATGTAGCTTTTATTTACCTCTGTCTATATTCAATTCATGAAGATATCTCATTCAGACTACTAATTTTAAATACAATCTATATTCTAATGACTTTCTCATATATATTCTCAATTCTGGAATAGCTCTGTCTTTTAAATTCTAGTTTTTGTAAACAATTGCCTACCAGGAAGCTTAACAAAATATCTAACAGTAATACCAAACACATCCTAAGAAAACCAGGGCTCCAGACAGGAGTTCCAGAGTTTCTCCCAAACCTACCTGTCTAATAGTCTTCATCATCACAGTCAATGGCAACCTCACCCTTGTGACCTCATCTCCTGCTTCTGTTTTTCTTATGTGCCCCTTGACATTGAATATCAAATCCTATTGGTTCTACTTTCAAAATACAGTAGACTTAATATTCAGTCATTCTTAACACCTCTGCCATTACCACTGTCACAATTCATAATTTAAGAAGTGATCATTTCTTCTCTGCTTGTTGCAATAGACTCCCAAATTGTCTTCTTGCCCACTTACAGTCTTTCCCAAAATTTCAGTGATCTCAACCCAGCTCACGTAATGTCACTCCTCGGCTGAAAATTCTCCAGTTCATTCTACTGAAAGTCCAAAGCCCTTACATGGCCTTCAATGGCAGGATCTTGCCTTTGGCACCCTTTATTCTCCTTTAACTTCTATCTACCTTGCTCATAAAGGGAAGCCAGATAGCCTGCCACTCTGCTTATAGAATGCAACAGAAACATTCTCTTGCATGTACCTAGGATGGGGACTCTGCTCCAGGTATGGTCAATAACCACTTCCTGGAAGCCTTAACTCTGCTCAGAAGCCGCCTTAGAGTTATTTTTTTAAATAAGATTTATCTGTTAAAGATGTTTATTTTTTAAACTTTTTTAAAATGTGTTTTATACATTCAATCCCTAAACATCACTTAGCTTGTAAAGTGAATTTCCTCAATGTGAATATACATCACACCAGTCCAACTGAGTACACTATAAACATTATTATCAACAGATAATAATCCATATCTGTGTCCCATAAATTTCTTTCTCTCATTTTTCTCCTTCATTTCTTTCCTCATATTCTTTCCCTTCTTCCACCCTCATCCCACACTGTATTCAGCATCCTTAATTATTTTCCATGCTTTTGTACCCTTTAATCTTTCAGTCTCCACCATAGAGTGTGACGGTCGATATATGTTTAGTAGAGGCACACAGTGTCTCTCTTTTATAGCCTGGCTTGCTTCACTCGGCAGTAATTTTCAATATTTTTTCACTTTCTATCAAACACAGGATCTTGTTATTTTTTATGTCTGAGTAGTATTCTATAGAGTATATGTGTATGTGCCATACTTTTTCAACCCATTCATCTACTTGAGGACATCTGGGTTGGTTCCATGTCTTAGCAATTGTGAATAATGCTGCAATAAGCACAGATATGCAAGCACTTTTCTGATTCAGTGTTCTCCTATCCTTTGGGTAGTTACACAGGAGTGGAATTGCTCAATCACATGGCAGATGCTTTCTAATCTCCATATCCCACATATAACGCATCCAAAGTATTATATTCTCCTTCACAGCAATATTTTTTTCTCTGTAACACTTATCAATCTAAATATGCAATATATTTTTTCTGTGCTTTTCTATGCAAAAATATGTTCTGACTTTTCCAAAGACCCAATATTTCTCTCTATTCTTAGATTTTAGCATAGTGTAATCTACATAGGAAGCACAGGTGGTAAATATTTATTGATTTTAATGCAACATCTATTCTAGTGAATGTAACAATTTTACTGTAAGTTTTTGACCATGACATATTTACATTTAAAATGTACCAACTAAAAATATTTTATGTTTTTATAAGTGTTCAATTGTAAATGGGTTTCTGAAGTATTTTCTTAATATTTTTGAAGAAGCATGTTTTTTTTTTTTAATTTTATGCTTTGCTAGAGGACTGTGTGGTTCCCCAGAGAGAGACAGAGAGAGACAGAGAGAGAGAGGGGAAGTGAAAAAGCCTCCCCATGAGGGATGGTCATGCTGTAATATCTTCTCCTCCATCTCTCCTTTTGGGGTTTGGGGCTCACATAAACAGACTCCTAGCACAGTTTTCAAATCTCCAGATCCAGGATTCAAATCTCACTGTTCACCATGTGGAATTGGGTTGCCTCAACAACCATATCATGTTCTAGATTTTATAATTTATAATTATCAAAAGTTCTAATATTTTTTTAAACATTGATATATTGCTGGTAAACAAAAGATGATGCAATTTTTCATTTGGTTATCATCAAACGTTTTGTATATTAAAGGACAAATGCCACACAGATATTCAAAACTTTCCAAAATGCTATTTGACAACTTTCAACTGTAACTGGTATGTCTGTGATAGCTTTGACAAAAATCTCTTTCATGATGTAAATAAGATGCATTAGAATAAGTCCTTTGCTTAGTAAAAAAAAAAAAAATGCCTATTCAAATAGATTTCACTTTATATTTACATTATACAAATGTATCAACTCCAGCAACTTTTCTAGCTAAAAATATTGCCGATAATAGGTGTGTGTGTAATCTCATCTTTGAATACATCAAATAAATTCAAAACAGATTCTAGAGAAATAGACACAAGTTGAATTTATTTGAAATGAAATCACTTAAAAAAAAAACCTGCTGTGAAACAATCATTAGAGTAAGCAGTGGTCTTTGGTTCAGTTTTGCTCACAGTGCCTAACTCATTATAAATTTACCCATATTTTCTCTAATTTAATAGCATTTACTCATCCCCATCATCTTTTGCCTTTTAAATAAGTGAACCACAAACTTTTGATTATGATCTTCTTGCCATAGAAAAGTTGGAAAATATAATCTCAATTTAAAATTTACTCTTTCTCTTCAGGTTGAAAAAAAAATGCTTTGAATTGCATACCTCCTCTTAACCACAGGTGATATTTCATAAGTTTAAAGTACATTTTTTAAAAAGAGTACTTTCAAATAATTTTCCATGCCTTCATTCAGCAGGTAACCCAAACCTTCATAATCCCCAAAAGCTGCACTTCAAAGTTATGCTCAGAAAAAAAATATTGAAAAGAACTGCCTCTCTTTCCAGTTGATTTAAAACATCACTAGCTTATTTTCAGTACACATATGGAGTTACTTTTAAAAAGAAATCTTGGAATATTGCCAGACTACATACAGGAAAGGCTTTTCTCCAGAGAATGCTAAAATTCATTATCTGAGCTTTGGGATACCCATGTTCCTTCAAAATTTGGACATATCTTTGTTCTTCTGTGATTAGTGATAGTAGTTTGACTTAAAATAAGAGGCTATCAACATGTAACTAGAGTTTGAAGAATCCAAACAATTATATTGTTTGAACTTAAACTGATTAATAATTTTCCACTTACATCCAATGCTTGATTTCATGAAGATAGCTTTAGAATACACTACAGAGCATATTTTAATCTGAAATTATTTATAAAAATAAAACACTCATTATAAGTAATATTAGAGTAAAGCTAAATTTTGGACACTTTGTCTTCTTTTCCTTTGTATTAAACAGTTGACTTCTCTTCTCTGAACCTACCTGAAATTTTTTTCTCTTTTTAGAGAGAGATTTTTGCTATAGGAAGCACATACTTGCCAGAAAGACAAAAAGCAAGAAATCATCTCCCAGAGGAGATGGCCACACCACAATCCTTTCTCCAGTCTCTTCTCAGGATTTTGGGTATGCACGCACACATGCCTGGTGTGAGTTTTAAGCCACCGGGTCTGGGACTCAAATCACAGTTGACTACGTAGCAGTTCAGCAACATAACCATTACCTCATCTGCAGGTTCCCCATATGAATTTTTCCCAGAAGAAAGCCACTAATCCTTAGGAAACAGAGCAATATAATGATTGTATTATTGTTGTTTGTAACCATTTTATTGTTATAAATGTTTCAAAAGTTTAGATCCTATGGGCCAGACAATGGCTCAGAGGTAACACAACTGGACCCACCTAGGAAGGTCCCAAGTTCATACCTTGATGATTGTCTATATATGCTGGGTCCACATACAAATGCCCATGATCCTGGCTGGCTGAGGTGGGGGTGGATTGTGGGGTAAAGGCCCTGTCAAAGGTGCCATCTGCTCTATCTCTTTCTTTCTATCTCTCTCTTTCTCCCATGGAAGAAATAAATAAACAATATTAAACAGGTTTAGATTTATTTTCAATGCAGAAAAGAAAAGAAACCTAAATAATTCAGAACATTGTTATGAATTAAAAGAAAAAAATCAATATCAGAATATCAATTTCAGTGATAATCATAATTCACTGCAAAATATTACAAAGTGATAACTATTTTCTAGATTCCTCGTGTATTTTTTCAGAGCATACAATACTTGTAGTTGAAATTTAATTTCTAAATCAATAAAGACAAAAATTATTATAATTGATGATGAAGAATTTATGAATATAAACCAAAATTAATATATATTTATGAAGCAATTGTAGTAAACACAGACCATGCTTCTCTCAGAAATATAATACCAACATGTGTGGTACATCCAGAAAATTACATAGGAGCTAAGAACATTTCAGAACATCAATTTTACTTATAAGAAAGTATAAGTGTATTTTGTTGTATACTGAACAAAGAAGCTAAGGGACTTCATTATTCTGAATTTAAAGTCAGGAAAGAAATATGTACAATTACAAAAACTGCTTAAAGGAAAGCAAGGGAAGGCTTGGCTGGTTGAAGGTGCATTCATATCACATATGAGCATGCACATCTCGGGAGTTTTAACCACTTCATTTTGTTCACAAGGAAGGCCTAGACACTTTTTGTATTTGCATAATTTGATAAAATCAGGTATTATGAACTTAACAATGAGTTATTTCTAATGGTATCAAAGCATAAGATCTCCTTAAAAGAGTAATGGTAGGACTGGGCAGGATTACTTCTGCAAAATGAATTAGAGCACTATGAACTGCAATATATCAGCAATAAGTCTAACATATTTCAGAACTGCAGCTATTGGAGAAATGAGTCAGAATCACTTGAGTATCACAAATCCTAGACCATATTTTTATTTCCAGCCTCACCCTTTGTGCTATTTCCAAGTATGCAACTCCAGTTGATTTCAAAGGCAGAAGATGAGAGATAAAGAGAAGTAAGAATTGTTCTACCTCAGCAATTCATGATTCCTCGAAGGCCAATGATTTTGAAAGAATATGGAGACCTTAGCGTCCCAGCAGAATAGACCCAGCTACTCTTTTCTGTCCTACTCCCATGAGGTAGCACAAGCATTTATCCAGTTTACCATAGCAAATGATTCTCCATGTATTGAAAATTACAACGCTCTTACTTTCTTCACTCTGAGGAGTCATAAAACCTAAATTAAACATAACTGTCCAAAGAATTATTTTCAGCAATGTTAACATTTCAACAAGGGAAATAAATAGAACAATTTGATTTAAATGCTTTTATAATTTTAAATATAGCAATATTTTATGACATTTAAGCATAATTTATTTAAAATGACTAATTTAGAATTATTCAAATTATTACTTTGAAATATTTGAATTACTGATTCTAATGTGTTTTTAAAAATATTTTATTATCAAAGGTAACGCTATACAATATATTACTTAAACGTGTGTGTTTCTGATTCTCAAAATTATTAAAGCTTTTCAAGCTATATTTACTTAACATACTTTATCTATTAATAACTCTTTTTCCTTTTTTCTCTTATTTCCAGATAGAGTGTGTATTCAAATTTGTTTATAGCTCATGTAATTGCGGTGCTATAGCAATGTGGTTTGGTATCCAAAATATTTTTTAGCATATAGCTGTGATAAGATTTGCCCAAATGAACAAAAACTTTGATACAGTTTTATAAACCATGCTAATTAAAGTATTACTTCCTTCCAAAGCAGTGACTAAAAACTAGAAAAGAAGCAAATTAAGTTAGAAGATTTTAGTTGTATGTAGCAAAAGTAGTAACATCTTTTGAAAATGCAGCCATGCTTCAGCCACCATACTAAATTAGTATGTGCATCATTTTATTTAATTGTAACAGCTATTTTGTGAGATAATCACTCTTTTGCCACATTTTACAGATACTTAAAGAGAAGGTTAAATGTTTTTGGTAAAATATCAAAAAATACAGATGGAACAAAGCTGGTTCTTGGGTCTAGATCTATCTGAATTGAGCTTCTCTGTTCTTGACTAAGTTTTATCACTCCTCTGTTCTAGCAACTCAGTCCTCCTGACTAGGAGGATTTAAGAGAGGATTCTAGGTAAACAGTGCATGTTTTAAGCTAGTAGTTGTTCACTCTATTCTTGCTCAGTTGAATTCATAAATTACATCCTATTGTGAAACTATTGAGTCCCCTTTGCGTGTCAGTCATGTGTTGACTGCTAGCAAGGATAACCAAGGAGTGATCACAGTACTTGGAGAGCTAATCCTCCAGAGAAGAGGTCAGCAAAATTCCTCTGTAAAAGGCTACAAGGTAATCCTCCAATTCTGTTGGGATATATGCTTTCTCAAAACTAATTGGCTGTCCTGTATTTAGCAAGAAATTTGCCACAGAAAGTATGCACATGAATAAGCATGGCTATGCTTCAGTAAGTCGTTACTTATGGATATTTTTCAATGCCAATACATTTTTCATCCAGCCTCTTTTTAACACCTCTGCCATTTATAATTTGTGTATTGATTATATTTTTAAATAATCACCTTTTAATGCATTGGGTTAAATACTTATTAAATTTAGGTTAACCTATTTTGTTTTCATTTTCTTTACACAAGTACTAGAAAGTTGAGATTTATGATGTGAATCCATTTTACATATATATATTTTACATATATCACACATATATATGAACAGAGAGAATATTTCTACATATTTCTTTAAGAGTGTTCATCTCTGGGGACCAGATGATGGTGTAGTGATAAAATGCTATGGTCTGTGAAGCAATCATACTTCGAATGTTTTCTTGTTCAAGTCCAGAGACCTCCCTGAGTACTCTAAGCATGTGCTTGCCTGTGGTTACCTGAGACTGGGATTGGAATGTATTATCAAACCCTATTGGAAGTGCTGTCTTTCTCGCTTTCTGTCTCTCACCCATGGAATAAGTAAATAAGTAAACTTTAAAAGGTATCACTACTTGGAGGCAAACAGATATTTATATATTTGTCACAATTGATGATTTATTATAAATTAAAGTAGAATAAAAGCATCATTCGAGAAAAATTATAAACAAGGTTGGAAAATTGATCAACGTTTGAATTTAGAAGGAATTTTTTTTTTCAAACTGGAAGGAAACCAGGTCCAACCGCTGTGGTACAGATGGTGGAATGCCACTGTGTGAAAATGGAACCACACGGGAAAACACTGTGAGACTGGCGGGCGAGAGGCTGTGGGGAGGATCACAGAACAGTTAAATTCTGTCCAGGGTATCTCTCCCTGGTAAAGTTAAATAAATAAACATGGGGGGGGAGGGCAATGTATTCTAGGCATATATATGTGACCCATTGGTGCAAGTCTCAGGAATTATAAGTTGTTTCTTGTTGGCAGAAAATAAACCGTAACAGGAAAATTGGCATAAGATGATGCTCTACTGATCGACCAAGGTCAGAACATAAAGGGTTGTATATGTCATGAGGATGATCTCGAATTTCACATGAAAGATAAAGCTGCTGACAAATGTTGGGCAGGGTAGACCCTGCGATTCAGGCAATGTGAAAGCTTAGATTGTTAGAAGGAAGGGGGTGACGAGAGAAGTCCCATTTCTAGTCTGTTATTGGGTGAACATACTGCTGCCTGCAGACAAGTAAAATAGAGCGCTAGAATATTATCTTTTGATGTGTTTGTAGATTTACTTATTTCCTGTTTGTTTTCAGATGAAGGTATAGAAGTGAGCTCAGAGGACAAAGGAAAAGTTCAAATTTAGACAATGGAAACTTAGCAATCAACTCAGTAATGGTTTTCCTTGTTTGTGGACATTTTGGCTAAGAACTAGCAGGTTTTCAGAAAACTCATGACCCATTTTTGCATAGAAAAATATGTCATGATTTTTCTGATGACCCTGTAAAAACAAGACTAAGAAGAGTCATAGAAACACAATATTGCATGTTGCAGAATTGAGATATTAGAAGCCAACCACTTATCAGATGCTTGAGTGCTTTGATTAACATGCTTGTCAAATAGTCATCCACATAAAATTTAAAAGTTAACATTCCCCATAGCAGAGGATTTATCACTCTTTGATATAAAAGCATTTATTTATTATTATTAGAAAGAAATTCCTTATGCTGAAAATTATAGTCATGAGCCATTCGGTATCCTTCCAAAGAACAAGGCCACCAGCATACTTAATTTCCGTAATTGTAGCTAGATAACTGCTATAATTTGGATGTGTTTTGTCCTCCAAAGTTTCACATGCTGAAAACTTGGTCTCTGATGTGATGGTGTTGAGAGACCATGGGGCCGTTAAGGAGTAGACTAGTGGGGGTGCTTGAATCTTGAGAATATGGCCCATATAAATACATTAACACCATTTCATCTTGCAGGAAAGAATGAATTCTTGCTCTCAAGGAAAGAAATTAGTTATGGAAAGAATGGGTAATTATAAAAATAAGATGGCTGCCTGCAGTTGCTCTCTCTACATACATCCATTTTCTTCTCTGCCTCTGTTGTCCATGTTATGACTTAGAATTACAGACTTTCCAGATGCTGGTTTTATATCTTTTATCTTTCCAGCCATCAGAATTATAAACCAAATATATTTTTTCTCTATAAATCATCCATAATCAAGTATTCTGTTTTAGCTATGCTACCAGACTAGGACACCAACTACTGAAATAGTTTCTAATGATCACACAGTTGTCTAGATGAAACAAAACTTATGGTGAATAGGTTACTCTAAGGACAGAATTCTCTGTTAGAGGACAGTCAAGAAACTGTAAAGTTAGGTATATAAAATTTTCATTATAGTAAGAAAATCAGAGAATTCATTATTTTAAGGGTGAGTGGAGCATCTCTACCTGGCATATACTGCAAGCTTTCTGAGTTTCATAAGTCAACAGTTTTCTTCATCATCTGTAAAAATGATGTTTCTTCCCCTTATGTTGGTTAAAACACAATCACATCTATCTAGCACATGAAGGTAAAAGAAAATTCTGTTTTTAGTGTCATTTTGTTTACTACTAAATAAATATATGTATTGTTCTCTTATATTGTTCTCATTCTTCCTTTCTACTTTTTCCTGTAAGCACTGTCTTATTTGTTAACTGTTATCATAAGGTTCATTTTCCTCCCAACACAGATCCGATTTTAAATCTTCTGGTTGTTCAACATTTGGTCGTCAGGAGAAATTTTTAAAATTTTCTCTTTAAATCTATTGGTATGTTTGGAAGGCACCCGAGGAGGGAAGTAGAGAGGGAAGGCAAAAGACCAGTTCCAAACTTACGGACCACATCAATGAATGAATTTTTTTCAACTTTTTTTTCACATCATTTTTTTTGGATGAAATACCTCCACTCTCTTAGAAACTTGGCCAAATAATCTGGTCTGGCTTCAAGATACTTACCAACCTAATTTTTCTCCTCTTTTACACCTACAACAAAGCTGTAACAGATGGTAATAGAAGAGCCTGTGGGGAAGAAAATGAACATACAATAGATTTTGAAATGCAGAATTTACAACTCTTAGACTTCTAGAACACTGGTTAGATCAAGAAGTAGGAGTATAGTTGATAGAGAAAATCATAGAGATGTATTTCTGGGGGGAGAAAAATAAGGCTGCTATTTTCTCTCCAAAGTTAGGCACATTCAGGGATATTATATCATTTACCTTGATGCCTGTGTAGGCATCAAAGTTCTTAAGAAAAAAAGAAGCCATAGGTTATATGAAAATATGTTAAAATGGTTATTATAGAATTCTATTCATGTAATTATGGAAATTAAAAAGCTCCACATGAGTTATTCACAAGCTTGAGAACCAGAAAGGCTGATGTGGTAAAGCAGTTCAAGTTTGAAGTCTTCAACACCGAGAGCTTTCATGCTCGCAAGCAGAAGATAGATATCCCAGCTGAAGGAGGAAAAAAGTAAATTCACCTTTCCTCTGGCTTTTTTTCCCCCCATTTGAGCTCTCAATAGATTGATTGATGCCTATCCATAATGATGAGAGTGAAACTTCTTTACTCAGTCCACTGATTCAAATAACAATTTCTTCTGAAAATATGCTTGCAGACACTATTAGAAGTAATGTCTGATCAGCTATCTGGACATTCTTTAGCCCGGTCAAACTGACAAAAACAATTAACCATCACATTTTGTGAGAGAGTTTCTATAGGTCCATACAAAGTACATGATATATGCTCTCTAAAATTAATTGGGGCCAGAATTACTCCTGGAAACAGTAGAATAGAGGTAGTAGCATTAATGACCTCTACTACATACTTAAATACTGTTCTGAAAAGGAACATGGACTATAAAGGGAACTGCAGAGTAAACAACGGTGAGACTGGGTTGGGGGCAAAAATGTTGCAGTGTTCCCTAGGGACTCTAAATTTCCCATAAATGTCCTCTTAAGGGGAAATGTTATCCAACTCTCAATCTCAAGGAATGGGAAGCCACCCAGAAAATAAGAATACCTTTTTTTTAATCTCCTGGTCTCTTCTGCCTCCCCCCACTTTAGAAGAAGAAAAGGCACTGACATTCAACACTCAATACTCCTTCTTCTAGAAAGAAATTTCTGGCTGTAGGCCTTATCGTGGCTTAGAGGAGAGAGAAAACATTGTGTATAACTAAGAATAAAATAAAATATTAGTTAATTTTTTGAACTGGGTACATTAGGATTTCTGACTTGGGCCTTTAATTGGAAACTTAAGATCATTTTGAGGCTAGTTTCTTGAAGAGATAGTAGCAAATTAAAAGGAAAATTGTATTTTTATCACATCTCATAAGCTGTGAATTTAATGTACTATTAAATTCAATTAAAAGTCAAGGTTTGGTTGTCACACACATGTACACCCACACTCACACTCATACATCATTCACATTTCAGACATTATGTTGTATATTTCTATTCTTTCTGTGTGCTGCTCATCAGTAAACAACATTAATTGACTTTAAAAAGATCTCTTATGGTGTCAAAATACTCCAGAGACCAACTGTACTTCAGTTCCTCTAAGATGAACCTCTGCTTTCCAGATAATCTCAGTCTCTGTGTTATTAGGATTTACTTAAAACTTTGGATTTGGTTGTACCAAAGCCAATTTACTAAGGTTAGCATGCTAAAAGCAATAGTACATGAATCCTTCTCTCAAGAACCTAATCAAATGGGAGATGTTTGGGAAATATATGAGAGACATTAAAGACAGGAGAGGACGCTCTTTTAATTTTCTTTGTTTGTTTGTTTCTTTCTTTCTTTCCTCTTTCTTTCTTTCTTTCTTTTCTTATTTTTTTTTTTATTTTTTGAGAGAGACTTTTGCTATAGGGAGAGTGTACTCACCAGAAAGACAGGAAGAGATAGAGAGACAGAAAGCGAGAAATCGCCCCCCAAGGGAGATGGCCATGCCACAATCCCTTCTCTTACATTCTCCTCTCGGGATTTTGGACATGCATGCACATGCACCCAGTGTGAGTTTAAGCCACTTGGTCTGGGATTCGAACTGCAATTGACTACATGGGAGTCCAGCAACATAGCCATTACGTCAACCGCTGGTCCCAATTTTCTGATTTTCTTATCTTCCAAAGAAAGAATAGCTTAAACAGTTTATAAAAATTAAATGTATACCATGTTCTACTTCATTTCATTGTTGTAACTCTGATTGGAATATTTTTTCCTCCTCACTAAACTAGTTGGATCCAAAAATGAAATATACTGTAGTACATTACAGCCCAGCCTTGGTAGCACAGGTGGGGTACTAATCTACAATGCTGGAAGCCACATGGCCTGGCATGGGTTTAGCTCCCAAATTGACCTGAAACACATTGGGAGTGCAAGCTCTCAAGATCCTAATTAGCTAACAGGCTGAGGTAAGTGGATTGTTGGTATGAGGAGACCCTGTTGAAGGTCTCTTTCTCTCTTCACACAGTCATGCTCTTTAGTTCAAGAAATAATTTTTTTTAATTTAAAAACTTAAAAAAATCTTCAAAAATGTTCATCTCAATTTAACTGAATATTAAAGTAAGAAAAAACAAATTAAGGCATTTCAAACATAGCTTACACATTGCTACTATTACTCCACTTCTTTAAAAATTGGATGTTCGGAATCAGCAGTTAGTGTAATGGCTATGTCACTGGAGTCCCACATAGTCGACCGCGGTTCATGTCCCGGACCCGGTGACTTAAAACTCATGCTGGGCGTGTGTGCGTGCATGCCCAAGATCCCGAGAGGAGAATGGAGGAGAAGGGACTGCAATGTGGCCATCTCCCCTAGGGGGTGATTTCTCGCTTTCTGTCTCTCTGTCTCTCTCTGACTGTCTGGGGAGTGCACAAGCCCTATAGCAAAAATCTCTAAAAAAAAAAAAAAAAAATCGGATGTTCTTTAGCTCCAAACTATATAAGCATTATCACCAAAGCCCACCTTGAATTTTATACATTTATCCAATTAATTCCAGATATTTTAGAAATTCATATTATGCCTATTTTTCAGACTGAGAGTAATAATTC
>NW_006199477.1:313086-337338 GCF_000334495.1 Tupaia belangeri chinensis
ATTTGAGTTTTTCCCACTCATCTTTAAGATCCCATTTAAATATAATTTCTTGTGAATACTTTCTCTAACAACAGAATTTAATTCACCTATCCTTTAAATTTACATTCATGGAGTCCTGTAATTTCCCATCATAGAAATAATCACATCTTTAGTTAAGTACATTGTGCATTCAATCTTTGTGCTCATCAGTAGACTGTAGGCTCTATAAAGGCAGGAGGACCTCTTGGTCACTTTTATGTCCAAAGTTGCTACTCCATAGTAGTGGTGTGAAAAACTGGCAGCAAAGAAGCCCAAGGCAAAGAGAAGGGTACAGAGAAATGGCAAAAGGCAACTGTGGCATAGCATCCCGAGGAGCTGCCACTGTACATAAATGCTTAGAGTATTCTTGTATTCATTTCCCAAAGAAAAGATATAAACTGAGATGCTGTTCCTTGGTGAAAAGTTAACAACATATTCTTTGATAAATATTCTTTAAAACCTGCCCCACTCTTTTTTCCCTAAAAAAATTTTCCTCTTTTGATCAGAAATTATTCTTTTTTTTCCTATTCTTTTCTATAAACAATGAAGCAATATTTCAATAATATATCCCTGAAAACCATTACTGAAAAACCTAAGCTTCAATTGTGAGTTCAGAAGAGAAATATCAGATCCTATTGACTCAGATTCATAACAGTACCAGACTATTGATAATTAGAGATACTGAGCATTTTTTTTCCTTTTTTCTTGGAGAGGTTTTTGCTATAGGGTGTGGGCGCTCACCAGGCAGACAGAGAGAGACAGAGAGACAGAGAGACAGAAAGCGAGAAATCACCCCCCAGGGAGGATGGTCACGCCGCAATCCCTTCTCCTCCATTCTCCTCTTGGCATCTTGGGCATGCACGCACATGTGCCCGGCGTGAGTTTTAAGCCACCGGGTCCGGGACGCAAACCACAGTCGACTACGTGGGAGTCCAATGACATAGCCATTACGCTAACTGCTGGTTCCCGATACTGAGCATTTTAAAATACTTTTTGACCATCCATGTATCTTCTTTTGAACATTGCCTGTTTGGATAGAATGCCTTCTTTTGCTTTGTTTTGTTATGTTTTGTTTTTGCCATAAGATATGTGTGCTTGCAGGTGAAAGAGAGATATAGGGAGAGGGAAATCATTGCCACTGGGGATGGCAGTGTTGTAATCCTTTTTCCTCCATTCTCCTCTTGGCATTCTGGACATGCACATACTTATGACCAGTGTGATATTCAAGCCACTGGGTCCTGGATTCAAACTGTGATTGGCCTTGTGGAGTCCAGCGCCTTAATCACACCACCTGCTGACAACAATTGTCCTTTTTAAATCAGACTTTTTGGTTTTATGCTGATGAGTTGTTTCAGTTCCTCATATATTATGGTTTTTAATTCCTTGTCAGATTTAGAGTGTAAATGTTTTTTCCTATTCTATAGGTTATTTCTTCATTCTTTTTTTATTTTGCTGTGCAGAACTATTTTAATTTGACATAAACTCAATCTGTTTTTACTTTTGTTACACATGCTTTTAGGTCTTATTTTAAAAATTTTGCCCAGACTAAAGTCCTAAAGCATTTTCTCTATGTTTTCTTCCAGTAATTTCATAATTTGAGCTTATACATTTAAGTATTTAATCCATTTTGAGTTAAATTTTGTGTATGGTGAGAACTAAGGATCTAGTGTCTTCTGCATATGAGCACTCTATTTTCTCAGCACCATTTATTAAAAAGGTTATCCTTTCTCTAATCGATGTTTTAGAATACTTGTAAAACTCAGTTGACTGTAGGCAAATTTATTTCTGGGCTCTCTATTCTGTTTCTCTATTTTGTGTGTCTGTTTTTATGCTAGTATGATGCTGTTTTGGTTACTATAGCTTTGTGGTGTATTTTACAGTCACATAGTGTAATGTTTCCAGTTTGGTTCTCTTCACTCAAGATTGTTATAGCTATTCTGGGCATGTGTGTGTGTGTGTGTGTGTGTGTGTGTGTGATTCTGTAAAATGTTTATGATAGTTGTTTTTATTTTTGTAAAATGTGTCATTGTTTCAATAAGGATTGCAGTGACTCTATAGATCACTTTGGGTAGTACTGACATTTTAAAAATATCAATTCTTCCAATCCATGAACATGGCATGTTTTGCATTCTTTGGTATTTTTCTCTTTCTTTTGAAAGAGATTTTTGCTATAGGGCACTTGTGCTCATCAGAGAGACAGAAAGAGAAGGGTGCTGGAGAGAGAGAGAGACACTAGGAAAAGGTAACAGGCTCTTCCACAATCTCTGTTTGTCACTCCCAGAAACCTCCCATTAGACCCAACCTCTTAAAGATCTCATTGCCACCTGAAGTCATTGAGGACCATACTTTTGAAATGTAAAACTATGGGGGAAGAAATCATTATCTAAACCATAACAAAAATATTTTGCTTTCTTAGTAGATTAGTTCTTACATTTATTTTGTAGTTACTATAAATGGGATTTTTTCCCATTAATTCATTTGATTTCTCCTTTCACTAATTAATTATTGTGTACAAGAATGTTACTACTTGGGGCTTGACAGTGGTGCAAGGGCAAAATATGATAGTCTGCAAGACCATTCCACATGGGAATATTCCTGGTTTAAGTCCAGAGATCTCTCCAGGAACACTGGACATGTATGTACCCATAATCCAGAACTAGTTGAAGACTGGGTGTGAATTGTGGCATCAAGATTCTGTTAGGAATGTGCTTTCTCCCTCTCTCTCTCCCCCTCACTCATAGAAGAAATTAATAAACTTTTTAAAACTGCCACTTGTGTGTGTGTGTGTGTGTGTGTGTGTGTGTAATTCGTATCCTGGCACTTGACTGGATTTATTTATTTATTTGTCACTTCTATGAGGTTTTTGGTGAATGCTTTAGGTTTTTCTCTTTCTAGATCATGTCATCTGCAAGAGTTCATTTCACCTCCTTCTTTCCAATTTGGATGCTATCAGTTTCTGTCTTGTGCCTAACCACTCTTGCTAGACTTTCAGTAATATTTAAAATAAGAGTGGAAACAGTAAGTCTCCCTGTCTTCTAGTTTTTAGAAAAAATGTGTTCCACTTTTCCTCATTCAGTATGATGTTAGCTATGGTAATGTCATAGATGATCTTTATTATGTAGAGATATATGCCTTGTATATCTAATTTCCCAAGTGTTTTTATCATGAGGGCACATCACATTTTATCAAATGCTTTCTCTGCTTCAATTAAGATGATCATACGGTTTCTATCTTTCATCCTGTTAATGCAATGTATCATGTTTATTGATTTTCATATGGTGAAACATTTTTACATGTTTGTAATAAAGACTGCTTGACCATGGTGTATCATCTTTTTGCTGTGCTGCTTCTACTTTACTAGTGTTTTGTTAAGTATTACTGTATTTGTGTTCATCAGGGATATTGTTTTATAGTTTTCTTTTTCTTAAGAGTTTTTTATTCAATTTTGTTCATTATAATCATTATTTTAATTTGCTATAGGGCATACACACTCACCAGAGAGAGGCAAAAAGACAAATAAAGTGAAAATGAGAAAGTAAGTCAACAGGTTTGGTATTCAAACCATGGTCAGCCATGTGGGAATCCAGTACCTTAACCACCGTACCACTTACTGGTTCCAGTCTATAATATTTTTTTATGTATTTATGTTTGTGTCTAATTTGGGTATTAGGATAATCCTGCCCTCCTAAATGAGTTTCAAAGGGTTCCTTCCACTAAAGTCTTTTGGAATAGTTTAACAATTGATGTTATTTTATTCTTTAAATGTTCTGTAGAGTGCTCACTTCAGCAGTACATATACTAAAATTGGAACAATATAGAGAAGATTAGCATGGCCCCGGCACAAGGGTGACACGCAAATTTGTGCAGTGTTGTTCCATATTTTATTATGAGATTTAGAGAATTCTTTGTCCCTAACTGTATTGTTTGTAAAATGAGTAAAGCTCCCTTCATAAATCCAATTTCAAAACTCCTCTTGTGATTGCCACACTGGAGACACAGCAGAAGGAGGAAAATAGCACCAAATTATTTCACAGCAAAGGGAAAGACATAAGCTCACAGTTACAGAGTCCTTCTCCAACAAATTAGCCAAAAGTGAGTCTGTTGATATGCTTAATTAATTTAATCAATTTATTTTAATTATTTCAATGGATCATTCTATATTCATTTAATCATTTGCCATGGTTTCATAGGTTATTAATTTAATGATTTAATAAATAAATAACTCAACTCCTCCCATGTTATGTCTTCTGAAGTTGAGTAAGATATCATTTATGTATAAATAAAAAAGGATTCTAGGTTTGTTTTTTTGTTTTTGTTTTTTTGGGTTTTTTTTTGGAGAGATTTTCACTATAGGGCGCATGTGCTCACCAGAAAGACAGAGAGACAGAAAGCAAGAAATCACCCCCCAGGGGGGATGGTCACGCTGCAATCCCTTCTCCTCCATTCTCCTCTCGGGATCTTGGGCACGCACGCACATGCGCCCAGCGTGAGTTTTTAAGCCACTGGGTCTGGGACGCAAACCGCGGTCGACTATGTGGGAGTCCAGCAACATAGCCATTACGCTAACTGCTGGTTCCCTAGGTTTTTCTTTAATTTTTATATCAATAACTGATTAGATATTGATGAAATTTGTTCAGATAAAAAATTATGAAATGGGGAATTATATATAAAGTTTAATTATTGGATATACTATGTATGATAATAGGCCAGAAAGCCAACTTAATGTGGATGATTAGACATCAGAGGAAATATATGGAAGAGACAGTGGATTCAAGAGTAATTAGTAAATGGTTGGTAAATTAAGCAGATTTGAAATATGATTGTGAGTTTAATTTGATATGTGTTCATGACAACTAGTATAAATAAATATCTAGATTAATTGCTTTTACATCGCACTCTTTGGATTCCAAGAGTTCTTCAGGGATCAGGGTGGGGGTTCAGGAAAGGCAACATCAGTAGGGCCTTGGGATCCAGGGCTTGGACTCTACCTTGCTAAATCAACAAAAAATGCACACGTATTGCTAAGAATTTCATTTATTCAACTATCATTGACATGAAAAAGTTAAAACCAACAGAGAAATCCACATTTATTTGACTGAGAAAATTGAAGCTACAAAAACTTAAGCTATTTGCTGAAATTTACGCAGCTTCTCAGTGGTTAAGAAATAGCTGAGGAGTGTCTCCCAAATACTGTGGTTTCTTTAGTACCTTACACTTTCTTCTCTGTTTGGCTTGCATTCATAGCATCTTTCAGTTCTATATCTTGCTTTTGATCCTCAATTCTACTTCTTTAATTAATACTAGCTTCATTTGTCTCAGAAAATATAGGAACAATTTTCTCTAGACTTACCTACCACCACCTCACCCTACCGTACTTTAATTTTCAAAATGAGATAATATTTCTAAGAAAAAAGTCTCATTTTATGAGTAAATGGCTTAAGTACTTAAATTTGTCTGCAAGATAATATATAAACACATCTCTTACAAAAACTTTCCTATTTGCTTCTCATATGAGTCATCCTGTATACTAAATACTTGTGTACTCAGTATGTTCCAAATAGTTTCAAATGGTAAATAAAGCTTCATTCAATTTAACAGGTGGGGTGGGAGACATATATTTCTAAATGTAATATCCAAATTATTATCGAGTCTAAGTTGTGGTAACTTTCAAGAACAATAATGAAAGACTATGAAACAGATTAAGAGTAAGGGTTTACTTTGACTAGCTTTGGGGATTTTTTTTGTTTTGTTTTAGAAATATCACTTAATTTGAGATACATGAGGTAAATAAGAATTATCCAAAGACTGAAGAAAATACAATTCTGGCAGGAGAAAAAGGGATTGTGAAGATCTTGCAACAGGAAAGAGATTTGGTGCCACTAGGAACAGAGAGGCTAGTGTTGTTGGATCCCAGTGAGCAGGAGGAATAGGAAAATGGTTAATATGAGACCTATAGAAAATTAAAGTTACTGAAACCTGACATTCACTCTCTCTCTGTCTCTCTCCTCCCTGCCTCCCACCAAAGGAAGCTATGGAAGAGAAAAGGCAATGGATGCAGTGAATAACCAAGCATTCTTTGCCACATTTTCTCTTTTGGGTCCACCAAATACCCATCTTAACATTTCGTGTATATGAAACTTGCAGTCAGTTGCTTCCTAAGACAAACAACTTCAGTTTCCATCCAGTCAGTCACGGTATCTAGTTCTAAGTTCAGGAGCTCTGAGAAGGGCATCAACCTCACCATAAAGTGTGTCTTTTCATGGTCCTTCAATTCATAAGCCCCAAAATTTGGCTGTTCACAACACAATATTAAACAAGCACGGGATCACTGCACAGAGATTTAAAAACAGTCACAGGGGACCAGCAGTCAGCATAATGGCTATGTTGCTGGACTCCCACATAGTCGACCGTGGTTCAAGTCCCAGACCCGGTGGCTTGAACTCCTGCTGCAGGGATCAGGGTGGGGGTTCAGGAAAGGCAACATCAGTAGGGCCTTGGGATCCAGGGCTTGGACTCTACCTTGCTAAATCAACAAAAAATGCACACGTATTGCTAAGAATTTCATTTATTCAACTATCATTGACATGAAAAAGTTAAAACCAACAGAGAAATCCACATTTATTTGACTGAGAAAATTGAAGCTACAAAAACTTAAGCTATTTGCTGAAATTTACGCAGCTTCTCAGTGGTTAAGAAATAGCTGAGGAGTGTCTCCCAAATACTGTGGTTTCTTTAGTACCTTACACTTTCTTCTCTGTTTGGCTTGCATTCATAGCATCTTTCAGTTCTATATCTTGCTTTTGATCCTCAATTCTACTTCTTTAATTAATACTAGCTTCATTTGTCTCAGAAAATATAGGAACAATTTTCTCTAGACTTACCTACCACCACCTCACCCTACCGTACTTTAATTTTCAAAATGAGATAATATTTCTAAGAAAAAAGTCTCATTTTATGAGTAAATGGCTTAAGTACTTAAATTTGTCTGCAAGATAATATATAAACACATCTCTTACAAAAACTTTCCTATTTGCTTCTCATATGAGTCATCCTGTATACTAAATACTTGTGTACTCAGTATGTTCCAAATAGTTTCAAATGGTAAATAAACCTTCATTCAATTTAACAGGTGGGGTGGGAGACATATATTTCTAAATGTAATATCCAAATTATTATCGAGTCTAAGTTGTGGTAACTTTCAAGAACAATAATGAAAGACTATGAAACAGATTAAGAGTAAGGGTTTACTTTGACTAGCTTTGGGGATTTTTTTTTTGTTTTGTTTTAGAAATATCACTTAATTTGAGATACATGAGGTAAATAAGAATTATCCAAAGACTGAAGAAAATACAATTCTGGCAGGAGAAAAAGGGATTGTGAAGATCTTGCAACAGGAAAGAGATTTGGTGCCACTAGGAACAGAGAGGCTAGTGTTGTTGGATCCCAGTGAGCAGGAGGAATAGGAAAATGGTTAATATGAGACCTATAGAAAATTAAAGTTACTGAAACCTGACATTCACTCTCTCTCTGTCTCTCTCCTCCCTGCCTCCCACCAAAGGAAGCTATGGAAGAGAAAAGGCAATGGATGCAGTGAATAACCAAGCATTCTTTGCCACATTTTCTCTTTTGGGTCCACCAAATACCCATCTTAACATTTCGTGTATATGAAACTTGCAGTCAGTTGCTTCCTAAGACAAACAACTTCAGTTTCCATCCAGTCAGTCATGGTATCTAGTTCTAAGTTCAGGAGCTCTGAGAAGGGCATCATCCTCACCATAAAGTCTAAATGTGTCTTTTCATGGTCCTTTAATTCATAAGCCCCAAAATTTGGCTGTTCACAACACAATATTAAACAAGCACGGGATCACTGCACAGAGATTTAAAAACAGTCACAGGGGACCAGCAGTCAGCATAATGGCTATGTTGCTGGACTCCCACATAGTCGACCGTGGTTCAAGTCCCAGACCCGGTGGCTTGAACTCCTGCTGCGCACATGTTCATGCTTGCCCAATATCCAGACAGGAGAATGGAGGAGAAGGGGCTGTGGCGTGGCCATCCTCCCTGGGGGGTGATTTCTCACTTTCTGTCTCTCTCTGTGTGTCTTTCTGGCACGTACACATGCCTTGTAGCAAAAAACTCTCTAAGAAAAATAAATATGTACACATGCCCTGTAGCAAAAAACTCTCTAAGAAAAATTAATTAATTAATTAATTAATTAATTAAAATAAAAACAGACACACAAAAAACATGTGGAGTCATTGAACTACAGCAAAAGTGAAATCCTTCAAGATAGGAAGGAAGAAGGAAGGAAAGACAATACCCATTCATGTTCGTTCGTTACCCCCATTTTGCTTACAAAGATAATCAAGTTCAGAATTGCCTCAACTCATATAGATACTAATGTTCAGGGGGTTTGATTTCAAGATTGAGAATCAAGAAATAGAGTATTGCGTTAGTCTGTGGCATGGTGGTTAAGGTGGCCAGATCCTACATGACTGATGGCATGAAACAAATCCTGGACTTGGCAACTTAAAAACCACGATGGTACATGTATATCAATGTCCGAAATCTTGAAAAGAGGGAGAAATGGGGAAGAAGGGATTCACCATTCAAAATGCCTTCTTACTTTATATTTCTTTATGGTAAACACAAGTGTCTTCTGGCAATAGTAAAAAATAAAATAATGCAAAATTAGAATACATCATCTTTTGCAACCTAAATTGAATAGCCAAAGGGCCATTTGATTCATTTGATTGATCATTTCATTATTATTACAGAGTAAATATTAATGGAAAATTCACTAAAAATTCAGAATACCTTAATAACAGTAACCAGTGTAATTATGTTAATGAATGGGAGAGTATGTCGAACTGTGTTGTGAAGTCCACAGATCTTTGGGTCCAGATCACTGAAATTAGAGATTTGTCCCTAGGCACAAACTGAAACCGCAACCTCGAATGGAGTAGGTAAAGGGAAGATTTAATAGGAAATAAAGGAAAGTACACCCAAAAGGCTCTTGGGCAGGCAGATTGCCAGGTGGAAACGGCGCTTGGTACTGGCTAACCATTAGTTTTATTATTAGAAGTCATGAATATTTATTGGTGGGGGGGGTCTGTTACACTACCTATGTCCTTTATTTGAATTCGAATCTCGCGTTTTCTCCCTCACTTGTGCACTTTTTTTCACAGGTAAAGAATGAGGAATTTGATCACCTAGTTGCACATGCCCAGTGTGAGCCAGGTTATTTCATTAGACTGCCTAATTAATTTATTGCCCCAGTGAGAATTAGGGTGTTGACCTAGTGGGAATTAGGGCATTGATCAAAACGCTTACTTGAGGATTAGGGTGTTGACTAAGATGCTTGCTTAGGTCTTTTTATTTTTTATTTTATATTTATTTATTTATTTATTTATTTATTTTTTGGAGAGATTTTCGCTATAGGGCGCGTATGTTCGCCAGACAGACAGAGAGAGACAGAGAGACAGAAAGCGAGAAATCACCCCCCAGGGGGGATGGTCACGCTGCAATCCCTTCTCCTCCATTCTCCTCTCGGGATCTTGGGCACGCATGCACACGCGCCCAGCGTGAGTTTTAAGTCACCGGGTCCAGGACGTGAACCGCAGTCAACTACGTGGGAGTCCAGCGACATAGCCATTACACTAACTGCTGGTTCCCCTTAGGTCTTTTTGATAAGAGAAAAATCTAGGAATTATCCCTGTGTGCTTCCCTTAAGCCCCAAGGAAGGGCGATGGCAAATTGCCTCACCCTCCTGGTGCCTGGGGCTAGGTTAGCCTTTCACTTTTCTCTTAAGGCTGCCTGCTCAGGACTAACTAACTGCCTACCACAACTAATTTATATTTTAACATTTGAAAGTGCCTAAAACAAAATGATAACTGCATAAATAGAAAATCATTCATCTTTGAACCTAATAATTTATGAAATCTCAGTATATTTGACAAATATTTCAAAATTCTCAAATCTTAACTTTAATGCCTTAGATTTGAGTTCTAGTACTGTATAGTCATTATAAAACTATCAGAACTAGGTTACACCTAATCTTATGGTTTTTGTTTTGTTTTGTTTTTGAGAAATTGGCCATGAAGATCAGATTCAGCACAGTTTATTTCGGACTTAATTTAATCATAATAAAGATAATGGTTCTTCTGTAATTTCCTCAGAGAAATGTGAGTAGATATTGACTCAATGTTAGTGTAAAGATATATATTGTTTTTCATGGATGGCAGGGTAGTTAAGGTGCTGGACAATCCCATATGTCTGACCACAGTTTGAGTCCCGGACCTGGTGGCTTGTTTTCACACTTTCCCTCTCTCTCTCTGTGTCTCTCTCTAGACACTTTAAGATTAATTAATTAATTAATTAATTCTTCAAATAAAAAGAAGTTTTCTTTGCTTAAAATTATTTTTTTCTGAGATTATTGCTATAAGGTGTGTGCACTCATCAGAAAAACTGAGGCCGAAAGTAAGAAATCACCCCCCCCAGGGGGGGATGGTCATGTTGCAATCCCGTCTCCTCCAGTCGGGATTTTGATTTTGGTACACACACATGTATCCAGCATGAATTGTTTTTTCCTTTTTTTTTTT
Organism: Tupaia belangeri chinensis; assembly: GCF_000334495.1. Lineage (NCBI taxonomy): Eukaryota > Metazoa > Chordata > Mammalia > Scandentia > Tupaiidae > Tupaia > Tupaia belangeri. The sequence goes on from NW_006199477.1 coordinate 323,706, forward strand.
TTTTTTTGAGAGGGTTTTGCTATAGGGCACATAAGCTATCCAGAAAGACAGAGAAAGAGAGAGACAGAAAGCAAGAAATCTCCAGGGTGGATGGCCATGCCACATCCTTTGTCCTCCATTTTCCTCTCGGGATCTTGGGCACACACTCATACACGCTCGGTGTAAGTTTAAGCCACTGGTTCCCTGACTTGAACCGACATAGCCATTATACTAACTGCTGGTCTTCCCACCATGAGTTTTAAGCCACCGGTCCAGGACTAAGTGGGAGTCCAATAACGAAACCATTTTGCTCTCTGTTGGTTCCTGAAAATGGTCATTTTAGCATTCCACTGGAACCACTAACGTATTGCTTTGTTTTGTGTATCTCTTCTCTAAAAGTGAAATAGACTTCTTAAAATGAGTTTCATGTACCAAAAGGAACATTTAAGTTGGCAAAAAGTCCTTTTTATTTTTCAAATTGAAATGAGAACGTATTTTTTCAATTTGCTGCTTTCACGTAGTACTATACTCATTGTGCTGTAACATTTTTGTTCAGTTGGATGTATTCTTTTTCCATAAGCAAAATCTTTTTATCCTGTTGAACTTCCTTTCTAGTGATATCTGAAAAACATAATTACAGTACAGTTATCACACATATTAACTTTTATTCTGTAAACTCAGGCACATAGCTTCAATATTTTCTTTTACATATGCTTTCTCTGTAGTGAATTTTTGCATTTGGCTAGCAGCTTTTTCTTGGACTTTAAATTTGTGATTTTAAGAAGGCAAATGTAGCAATTAGGAACCCAGAAGAAATCCCTCATCAAATTAGAATCAGCTGGTAAATTTGGGCTTTAGCTAATTAACTGCTCTTAAGAGTTTGTTGAAAAATGAACTCAATTTAAACTTAAATTAATTAAATTAAATATACTGTAAAGTCTGATAGCTCAAAATCCATTAATTTCACTTTAGTTAGTTCAATCCAGCCAAGTCTTGTCTTCTGACCTGATATACCTCTCACCCCAAACAGTTATGCACTTTACAGAGTACAAGGATTATGCTCTAAAAAAGTGTCAGATACCATTAACTTGACTTAATAAAATTACATGTAGTGGTATAATACCTCAAGCATAAATAAAAGTAGAAAAACAAAGTAGTCCTTTTGTTTCTAAAGTGTCATTAAAATGACTTACAGACAAATTTCTCCACTTTTCCAAACTAAGAATTATTTCCCTTGTAAGTGTTCACTAAACTGATGCTTATAGCAATTTTACTGGAGTGTATAAAACAGAACATTTCTAAGCTGTACTTTTACATTTATGTAACACTCATCCTCTCACTCACAGTTTCTTTTTGGGTGCTTATTTCTCTATATACATTTTAGTCTTGCCACCGTACAACAAAAGGCAGGGGAAGATAAAAAGGTCTATTTTATTCAATTTTTTTTTTTTAAAGAGAGATTTTTGCTATAGGGCACATGCACTTGCTGAAGAGAGAGAGAGATAGAAAGCAAGAAATCACTCCAAAAGGGGATGCCATGCCTCATTCCCTTCTCCTCCATTCGCCTCTCAAGATTTTGAGCATGCACTCAAACACAACCAGCCTGAGTTTCAAGCTACTGGGTCCAGGATTCAAACTGTGGTCAGCCATGTGGGAGTCCAGTGATATAACCATTTTACCATGTGCTGTTCCCAATGCAATTTTTTTCAATTTCAATTTTTTTCTTTTGATGGTTTTATGTTAATAATTTTACATTCAAAAGATCTTCTGACAACAGTAACTAGTTAACTAGTAACATAGTTATTAACAATGCATAGCTTTCTTGCAAATCATTAAAAGAGTGGAATTTGAGTGTTTTTCCCACAAAATAATAAGTATGTGAATAATTAATATGTAAGTTAACTCAATTTAATTATTCTACAATGTATACATATTTCAAATTATGTTGTGCACAACAAATATATATGTAGTGAATTAATTTTTTAAATGTTTACATTGTAAGGTGCATGTGCTTGCTGCAGAGTGACAGAGAAAGGGAAAATGAGAATTTAGCCGCCATGGGGAAGGTCAGGCCTCAATCCTTTCTTCTCCTGGTTCTTCTTGGGATTTGGGCCATGCATGCACACACACCTGGCATGATTTTCAAGCCACCAAGTCTAGGACTAGAACTGTCATCAATCATGTGGTGCCTTAACTAATATGTCATCTGCTGGTTCCTAACAATTTTTTTAAAGTCCAGAAAGATGGAAATATAATAAGGTTTCATCAGAAAACATTTACTGGGTAAATGTAGGTTTGGATAACATAAGTATAGCTGGAACAGACAGGCTTCTTCAATCTAGTACACACATCTACAAGCAAAGTGAGTAAAATGAAGCTCATTTTAGAACTTTATACAATTATTTTTTTGGGAGGGGTGGGGAGAGGTTTTTCACTATAGGGCGCATGTGCTCGCCAGACAGAGAGAGACATAGAGACAGAAAGCGAGAAATCACCCCCCAGGGGGGATCGTCATGCCACAATCCCTTCTCCTCCATTCTCCTCTCGGGATCTTGGGCACACACACACACACACACACACAGGCGCCCAGCGTGAGTTTTAAGCCACCAGGTCCGGGACGCAAACTGCGGTCGACTATGTGGGAGTCCAGCGACATAGTCATTGCGCTAACTGCTGGTTCCCAGAACTTTATACAATTCTTAAAATGTTTATTTTTGTTTATGTTTCATACCATATATAATGCATTAGTTTTAATAGTACTCCGTAGGTTTTAAATAAATAAATATATTAGAGGCATGAACACATAATCTGTACTGATGGGTTAGGCAAACACACTGAGCTTGACAACACTTAATATATGCTGAGTCCATGGGACCACCAGTTAGCATAATGGCTATGTCACTGGACTCCCATGTAGTCGACCGCAGTTTGAGTCCCAGACCCTGTGGCTTAAACTCACGCCTGGCACGTGTGCATGCATGCCCAAGATCTCAAGAGGAGAATGGAGGAGAAGGGATTGTGGTGTGGCCATCCCCTCTGGGGAGTGATTTCTTGCTTTCTATCTCTCTGTCTCTCTCTGTCTTTCTGGTGAGCACACAAGCCCTATAGCACAAACCTTTCCAAAAAAAGAAAAGAAAAAAATATATATATATGCTGAGTCTTATCAGGCATTAGCATGGCTATGTATACTGATTGTGTACAGTCTTCTCATAGTCTATACTTTTTTTTTTCTTTTTCTTTTCTTGGAGAGATTTTTGCTATAGGTTGCGTACGCTCGCCAGACAGACAGAGAGAGACAGAGAGACAGAAAGTGAGAAATCACCCCCCAGGGGGGATGGCCACGCCGCAATCCCTTCTCCTCCATCCTCCTCTCGGGATCTTGGGCATGCACGCACACACGCCCAGCGTGAGTTTAAGCGACCGGGTCAGGGATTCAAACCGTGGTCGACTACGTGGGAGTCCAGCGACATAGCCATTACACTAACTGCTGGTCCCTCATAGTCTATAATTTTAAGATCCCACGACTGTGTTTGGAACATTTTGATGATTATACTATTATCATTAATACCACTATGTAAAAATGAGAACAATGTCATATGTACAATTTTTATTACTCATTTTTAGCCTTGCACTTAATATTCTTAGTTTAAAAAGTCACCTAAACAAAGTGTCCTACATGATAGAATTCAATTTTGTTCCCATGATCTAGTGAAAGACTACAATGAGAATTTTTTTTTAAAAGAAAATTATACTTTGGAAAATTAAGGGCTTAAAAAGTCATTAAAGGGGGACCAGCAGTTAGCATAATAGCTATGTCACTGGACTCCCATGTAGCCGACTGCGGTTCGAGTCCCAGACCCGGTGGCTTAAACTCACACCAGGCGTGTGTGCGTGCGTGCCCAAGATCCCAAGAGGAGAATGGAGGACAAGGGATTGCGGTGAAGTCATCCCCCCTGGAGGGTGATTTCTTCTCAGTCTCTCTGTCTCTCTCTGTTTTTCTGGCAAGCGCATGTGCCCTATAGCAAAACAAAAATCTTCAAAAAAAAATGTCATTAAAGGGACTAATAAAATTTTGCAAATATTAAGTATGCAGTATTACATCAACACATGCAATAATGCTGTTTAGATGTATTACATAATTAGCATATTCAGTTTTTTTTTAAATGTGGAAAATATTACAACTTTAATTTTAAATATCACTGACTATCTTGCTTTTTAAGCCACACTATGTGAGACACATAAAGCATATTCTAACATGTCTTTCAGAATGGTTGTTCTTCACTCTTTGAAATAGATACCAAGACTATAGCATTCATGTATACTGAATTTCTAACTCTCTTAGTAGGAAGAAATTATAAATTTGCAATGTTTTATTTATGGCAATTTTTCTGAACATAAATTTCTATTTTTACTTATAAAAAAAGTAAAACTCTCACATACTTTTACTACAGATACAAGTTTTTTTTTCTTTACATTTCCCAGACTAAACTTCTTTTAGCATCAGCAGAAAACTAACACAATGAAGAGAAACAATAAGTGCATAATAACTCATTCTCTATTGCCAATTTCACTGCAAATACTGAAAACAAAACAAATAAAATTTCATGAACCACATTTAAGAACTCATAATTTAGAACTTACTGCTACAGATGAGTTTATCTAGTTGCAGGATTAAGCCTAAGTACACTTTTCAAGTATTTGCAGGAACCTTTTCTGTGAAAGCAGCAGTACTCTGAGATAAGGGTCTCCTCTATATAAACAGTTGAATAAGTCAAACTTCTCATGACATCCTGTTATTGATCCAGTTACAGATCCAGGTATCATTCAGCCAGTGGTACGATGGCTGAGACAGCTGGATCCCACCTGGCCAACTGCATGGCTCAAGTCCTGACCTGGCAGCTTGAGAAATATGCCTGGTGTACATGCGTGTGTGCCCAAAATCCAAGAAGGAGGGGAAAATGGAAGAGAAAGTCCATTCCTTATAGGGGATTTTTACCACTTTCTTTGTCTCTCTCTCTGTGTCTCTGTCTCTGTCTCTATCTTCAGTGCATGCACATGCTCTCTGGAAAAAAAAAGTAAAAGAAAAAGAAAAACATCTGATCCAGGCATCATAAGAGACTTCAACTTTCCATCTTAAAGTCTTTGACATTTTATCTTGAATAGAAAATTGAGTAACAATACTCTGAATAATTTATGCCCATTTCTTTAAAAAAAGATTTTTACTATAGGGCATGTGCATGCACTGAAGAGACAGGAAACAAGAAATCATCCCCCAGTGAGATTACAATCCTTTCTCCATTGTCCTCTAGAGATTTTGGGCATGCAGACACATGGACTTCCCATGAGTGTCATGAGTGTCAAGGTGCCAGGTTCAGCACTTTAACCATGGTCAACCATATGAGAGCGCAACACCTCAACCACAATGCCTCCAGCTGGACCCTAATTCATACCCATTTCAAACCTACTTTAACTTTCTCTCAGTAATCTCAGCAGATTTAAAAAAAAAAAGTCAATACTTTGGCCCTCCCAAATACATTCAAATGAAATTATTTAAATGAGTGCAATTAATTAAATGAGTATAATTTTAACAAAAATATTATTATTGAAATTAAAATAGAAAAATCTATGAGCAAAATTAATATTATATGGTACTACTGCAAATAAGACATTTTGAAAATAAAGATATTTGTCACTTGAGAAGAAAAAGACAATAAATTTTATTTTCCTAAGCTGATTTGTTCTTTACTATGTTGTGATAGCAAATGTATTTATCACAGTAAGCTTCAAAAATATTTAAACGTTAAAAAATGATTAAATTGTGGAGGTACAGTATGTCTCTTATGTTTACTCAAGTCTACTTTTTAGAGGATCTTACATGTATCTAATGCTACACATTTACATAGGTAAGTAAACTATCTTTTCTTGTTTGTGCAATATATTTAATGATTTATTATTAACATTTTCAAGTTGAACTAAGAGATATAGGCAGATTCTGGACCCCTACTGTCTAAGTGACCTTAGAGAGTACATCATTGGCCTCTTTTGAGCCATGGTCTACTATCTGCTCCGAATGAGCTGTAAAACACCAGCCTTATCTTCAGATCAGAGAAAGAACGCACGTGACAAAATATGTGGCTAGAATTTGCTTTCCATGGGACTGAGTCAATCTAATTTTCTGAGGTAGTCTGCTGGCAGTTAAAAAGTTATGACTGGCCATAAATAAGCTCATGATCAAGGTAAGCAGAGGGAGATCCAGGTTTATAGCTGGGACAGTAAGAGCAGGAAACGGGAGCACAGATAAGGAGCATCACAGCCTGGAAGAGGTAAAAGGCAAGAAAGTGCACACTAAACCAGGTAGACATTCAGTCGGGGTGTGGATGCATGAATGAGAACAGTAGCCAAGCTTCAACTTGTTCATGGCTACTAGGAAGAGAACAGGAAGTGCGATGTCGAGGTGAGGATACTGGTTGGGTCTACAGCAACTTCCAATACTAAATGGAGTTATCTCCATGATAACTAGTGGAAATGAAATTGACAAAAGCTAAATGATACAATTTTCTAATATATTCCCTAGGATATTGAAAAAAATACATAATTTGGGATATGATTTCAAATGAATAAAGCAGACCAACAGCTTGATACGTTGTTTTGGGAGGAGAGAGTATAAGATAGTTTTTGTATGTGAGCTTTGAATTTATCCTGCCTGAATATAAAATGAGCTCCAAAGTATACAATCTCTTGTAAACAAGGGTGATTAACTAAACCTCAAATTTCTCATTGGTAAAATGGATATTAATGTTGGTGCAGAGTAAATAAGACAATAGAGTTAAATTTTCGGACTAATGAACAGCACATAGTTAAATGGCCATTAAAATATTTGTATTGGGACCGGCAGTTAGTGTAATGGCTATGTTGCTGGACTCCCATGTAGTTGACCGTGGTTCAAGTCTCAGACCTGGTGGCTTAAAACTCACGCCAGGCACATGTGCATGAATGCCCAAGATCCCAGGAGGAGAATGGAGGAGAAGGGACTGCGGCATGACCCTCTCCCCTGGGGTGTGATCTCTCTGTCTCTGTCTGTCTGTCTGGCAAGTGCACACGCCCTATAGCAAAAATCTCTCAAAAAATCTGTTATTCATAAAAATAATGTTTAAATTCAAAATGCTAATTTATTTCAAAAATAGTGTTGAAGACACTCAACTAAAGGGAATAGAAATCAAAGATGAACAAATCCCTACCCACCTGGAATTCCTGGGTATTTAGCAGAGATTTTTCAACAGAAGTCTGTTATTCTCCTGTCTATGTGGAATAGAGAGCTAAGAGAGAACTCTCACATTCTCAGTGTCAAAGTGAAAACTTATAAAACTCTAATCCTGTGATTAGAGTTTTATAATCACTGTCAAGGAACTTTGCAGCTAGCAGTAACTTTCTTTTATAAACTATTTTATTTTCTGAACAAAATGAAGTAACTGGTGAAATCTGCTACCAATTATGATGGTCTAAGTTGCTTTGTGCCAACCTCCTAATAAGCACAATTAGAAAACTTATCATTTTAAAAAAACTATGTTTGAAATTACTGAAGATAAACTGAGGCAGAGGATTTGAGAACTGAGACTCAAGAGAGAAGAAAATTACAGAGACGTGAGCCCAACATTTGATATCAAAGAATACAGGTAAGCAGAAACATAAAAACTTACAATGAGAAGAAAAAAAATCAATACATTAAAACTGAATCAGAACTGGGGGACCAGCAGTTAGTGAAATGGCTATGTTGCTGGACTCCCACATAGTTGACCGCGGTTTGTGTCCCAGACCTGGTGGCTTAAAACTCACACCGGGCATGTGTGCGTGTGTACCCAAGATCCCGAGAGGAGAAAGGAGGAAAAGGGACTGTGGTGTGGCCATTCCCCCTGGGGGGTGATTCTCGCTTTCTGTCTCACTGTCTCTCTCTCTCTGTCTGGCAAGCACACACGCCCTATAGCGAAAAAAACTCTAAAAAAAAATAACTGAATCAGAAATGACAGTTTTTAGACTTAGCAGACAAGGACATTAAATGTGGCACATATACACAATGAAATATCATTCAGTCATAAACAATAATGATATTCTGTCATTTGATACAAAGCAGGCAAATCTAGAAGATAGACTGCTAAGAGACGTAAGCTAGGCTATAAAAGACAAACACTATATGCCCTGTTTCAACACAGACTGACTGTCCACACTCTGTGACAGAAACTGAAGGACTCCATGATAGTAAGGTATAAAAAGTAATAATAGATACCAGAAGCTTTCCAGAGGTGGAAGGGTTTAGAAAGAAAATAATTAACAGACAGAAGAATGCATGTAAAAAAGAGGAAAAGGTTATGGAATGATGTACCAGAGCAGAGTTAAAAAAGTGTCATCAGTAATTCAGTACATATTACTGGAGAAAAAAAATCTAGTAAAACTGTTATCAAATGTGTACAACATAATGCAATTTTCCATGTCAAAGATGAATATGTATATATCCTTGATTTACTTATCACATTGTATACATACCTTGTAAAACTATCCTGTACACCACACATATGTACAAAGATTAAATGTAAACAAGAAATCACAGGGGACCAGCAGTTAGAGTAATGGCTATGTCACTGGACTCCCACGTAGTCGACTGTGGTTCGCATCCCGGACCCGGTGGCTTAAACTCACGCCAGGCACGCGTGCGTGCGTGCCCAAGATCCCGAGAGGAGAATGGAGGAGAAGGGATTGCGGTGTGGCCATCCCCCCTGGGGGGTGATTTCTCACTTTCTGTCTCTCTGTCTCTCTCTGTCTGTCTGTCTGGTGAGCACATACACCCTATAGCAAAAATCCTCTCAAAAAAAAAAATAAAAGAAATCACAAAAAGAATAATTATCACATAAAATATAATTATAAATGATGATATTGAAATAAATATCTTTCACAAAGAAAAATAATTACTACCACTGTAGTCCAATTGCAAAACCTTTTGGAGATGTGCACAGTATCAAAACAAACTTAATCTGGGTGACTAAGTCGGAGATGAAAAATGAAACAATGAGTACTCTTAATGACAGACTAGACATTAAAGAAGAAAGATTTGGTGAACTTTGAGTAATGTAAATAATTCTAAAAAAATGTTAAAAATAACATAAAGAGTGAACCAGGGAAATGGAAGACTGTAAAGTTATATATGTGAGTAATACTAATAGTATACTATTTGAAGATAGATCATGATATGTTGAAGCAACCACTAACATAATAACAATAATAACACAAAGACCAACTGGAATAAATCAGTCTATCTCTGCCTTTTAATCAGATTATTTAGAACATATGTCTATATATACACAAATAGCCAAAATTACATTTAAAATGCTCAACATCATAATCATCAGAAATAACTAAAACTGCAAAGAGCTATCACATCATAGAATGGCAATTATATTAAAAAAGATAGAAAAAAAATAAACAAAAAACCTGTTGGTGAGGATGTGGAGAATTTGAAGCACTTCAACAGTTAGTAAGAGAGTATCTTAGTACAGCCAGTATGGAAACTACATAAGTGTTTCTCAAAAAATTAAAATTAGAACTGTCGTTAAAGCAATCACACTACTAGGTATGTGTTCTAACCTAATAAAATCAGGATGTCAAAAACAGATATCTACATTTCCATGTTTATTGCAGCATTATTTTCAATAGCCAAGATTTGGCAGCCACCTAAGTGACTATCAATGAATGAATGAAGAAAGAAAATGAATAAAGAACGCATGGACACACACACACAAAAAACGAGATATTAATGAGCCATAAGAAAGGAGGAAATCCTGTCATTTGTGATAACACGGATGAAACTGAAGGACGTTGTATCAAGTAAAATAATCAGATACAGAGAGGCAAAAATCACATGATTTCACTTATATGTGGAATATGAAAGAATCAAACTCATAGAAGTAAATACCATAGTGGTAGTTACCAGGGACTGGGACTGGAGGGCTTGAGAAATGTTGGTCGATGGACAACAAATTTTAGTTAGATAAGAATAAGCTAAAAATCTCTATTTCACAACATGGAGAGTGTAGTTAATAACATCGTATGGTATTTTGAATATTGATACAGAGTAGATGTTAGATGCTCTTACTATTAAGAATGAATACTTGAGTTAATATGTATACTAATTAGCTCCACAGAAGTATTTCACAATGTATACATATTTCAAAACAGCATGCCATGCAAAATAAATATAAACAATTGTTATCTGACATTTTCAAAAACATGCATGTGGGACAAGCAGGTGGCATGTTGGTTAAGATGCTGGTTAAGATGTAGTTGACCACATTTTGAGTCCTGAACTAGGTGACTTGAAAAATCACAACAAAGAAACAAATAAATAAATGGGGTTTTTTAAAGTTAAAAAAAGAACAGCATGTATGTAATAGTGCTTCCATATTTATATAGCAATTAATTATAATTATTCCTAATGAAAATTCTTCTTCCAAAAAAAAACTTTAGTTTCAGATGGAATTTACAAGTGAGTTCCACAAAACAGTGACCAAAAAAAAATATTATAATGATTATTTTAGGGAAGACAAGAAAGAAAGGAATTCTTCAAACCCTTTTATGAGGACTTCTGATTTTAGATAACAATACTTGGCAATTACAAGAAAAGTCACTGAATAAAATATTGGTAAATTGAATCTAGTGATTTATGCAAAGTTTGATTTAACATTCATAATATGATTACATTGAAAAGAATAAAGATGTCAATAAAAGCTTATTAGTTAACTATGAAAAAGAATTTTATGCAATTAAAACTCATTTTTGATACACTCATCAATTTATTAATGTATAGGAATATGTTTGTGTGATAAATTAATCTGCCCCCATAGCTAACATTGTAATTATTTATTTATTTATTTTTATTTCTTTATTTTGGAGAGGTTTTTGCTATAGGGCATGTGCGCTCGCCAGAAAGACAGAGAGAGACAAAGAGATAGAAAGCAAAAAATCCCCCCCCCCACGGGGGATGGCCACGACATAATCCCTTCTCCTCCATTCTCCTCTCAGGATCTTGGGCATGCACGCACAGCACACGCAGCTGGCGTGAGTTTAAATCACCAAGTCAAGGACTTGAACCACAGTCGACTACATGGGAATCCAGCAATTCCATTATGTTAACTGCTGGTTCCGCTAACATTATAATTATTAAAATGCTTTCTATTTAATTTAGGAATGAGATAGGAATGCTCACCATTGCATTACAAGTTCTATCCCATGCTATTATACAAGAAAAAGAAATAAAAATTATGAATACTAGAATGAAAAAATAAAACTTATTATTTTAAAAGCATATTATTGCATTCAAAGAATATCTGAAAAAAATCTTTAGATTATTAGAATTAATATATGAATTTGGCCCAGATAGCTGTGTAGAAATCAACGCTTTAAATTAATTTTTTCTATAAACTCAGAATAAACAAGTAGAATATTAACAATTGAATATTAAATGTTAAAGCAGAAACAATGTCATTTGCATTGTAATCAATTGCCTTCAAATAGCAAGGAATAAATTTAATAGAAGTTGTCTAAAACTATTATAAAAATAATTAATAAATTAAATTAGACTTAAATAAAATAAATGTATGCATATTAAAATTAGAAATCTAAATATTACTAAGTTTAAAATTTTCACCAAATTCTATTTTAAGTTCAATATAAATTTAGTATAACTCCAGGTAATTCTCTACATGTTGTACATGGAAATGCAAAGTAATGAAATCTAAAATAGGAAAGACAATTTTAAAAGAACAAAAAGGGGAGATTTATGTGAACAGCTGTAAAGAGTATTTTAAAATAATAGCAATTTACACAGTATGATAATGGTGCAAAAATAAAGAGATATATCAATGGCAAAAAACACAGATTTTAAACAGGCACACACATGGACAGTAACCTGATTTACAATAAAGCCACCTTCACAATTCTGTGGAGAAACTACTGTCTTTTCAAGAAATGGTGATGATGGAAACCAGCAGTTAGCGTAATGGCTATGTCTCTGGACTCCCACATAGTCGACCGCGGTTCGTGTCCTGGACCCGGTAGCTTAAAACTCACGCCAGGCGCGTGTGCGTGCGTGCCCAAGATCCCGAGAGGAGAATGGAGTAGAAGGGATTGCGGCGTGACCATCCCCCCTGGGGGGTGACTTCTCGCTTTCTGTCTCTATGTCTCTCTCTGTCTGGCGAGCGCACGCGCCCTACAGTGAAAATCTCTCCAAAAAAAAAAAAAAAGAAATGGTGATGATCAACTGAATATCCACATGGAAAAATGTGAGCACACAAAAATTAATTCCAGATGAATTATACCATAAAAATAAATGTCAAATTTAAAACAATAAAATTTAAAGAAGAAATCATAGAAGAATGTTTTATAAAACAATGTAGTCATTAAGCAGATTGCTAGTAAAAAAGACATATCTAAAAGGTGAACTTTATGAAAATTTAAAATTTAATTTCATTAAATATACATGAAGGCAGATAAAAACCATCCACAGAATTAGTGAATAAATGTGTAATATTGACACTCAACAAATAATATACTATGTAAAAAGTCTTACCAAAAAACACAAAACTAAAAACTGCTGACATATTGAAAAGACACTTTACAAAGAAAAGATATATAAGTGCTGATAATCCCATGAAAAGATACTTCAAAACATCAGTTAGAAGTGAAATAAAAAGTTCAACAATGATACAATCCTGCTACAAATCAAGCAGAATGGCAACCAGATTACCTCAAAGATATGAAGCAGTTGGCATGTTTGTAAGAGTATAGATTAGCAATCCATTCTGAAAAATCGCATACAGAGTACATATCATAGCTAATTGGCTACTTGTCCTACAAACTAACAATTTCACTCTTATCTCTCACTTCAGTAAATCCTGAACAGAAATGAAATGCATATGTCCATTACATAACTTTTATTCTTTTTTATTTTTTTGTCTATTTTTATTCATGATAGAATGCATATGCAGACAAGGACGGTGAACCATAGAGAGAAGCACTCTCAACAGCATTTTGTCATGCTGCGTGCCCTTTCCCCCTCTCTCAGCTCCTCAAATCCTGGGTGTGGGCAAGCATAAATGAGGTCCTTCACCTGGACTCCAACACTGCAGTTCAGTCTGCCACCGAGAATGCCACAGGGTAGGCCCAATTTTTGTTCATGATAGTAAGGAACTGAAATGATTAAAAAGTGTATCAGATGTACAACAGGCAAATAAACTTGAGAAACTATATGACTTATATTTTATCTCCCTCTTCATTGCTTTTGACTATTCCATAATTTGCATAATGGGAGTTTTGAGAGTATTAGCTCAGCTATATGCAGAACTTAGATAAATCATATTCACATAATATTTATGAAAAAGTGTTAGACCCAAAAGAATAAACTGACATACATGAAATTCAGGAATATATATCTATAGTGATAGAACTCTGAATTGTGCTCTTGGGGAGTGTGGACAGTAGTAGTGTAGCCTTCTGGAGTAATGGAACTACCACACACCTTGATTTGGGTGGTGGTTACAAAGATATGTGTGAGTGCGTATACATATGTGTATGTATATCTATTTTAGAATGAGCTCCACTCACGGCATTC
>NW_006199477.1:337354-343222 GCF_000334495.1 Tupaia belangeri chinensis
GGCATTCCTTCACCTTACCGCGTTACAGGTGTATATATCCCAGAAAAAGTTTTGCCAGATGTTCTCATACACACACACGCACATTCAAATATACACACATAAGGGTGCTCAAAACAACTTTAAATGTTCATCAGTTGAAAAGTATATTGTCACATATTGTATTGAAAGTTGGAGAGGGATGTTTGCACTATGATACTGCTTACGATACCACCTAAGTATCTTAGAACCATGCAACATAGAATTATATACTTGTGTGCAAAAGCATAAAGCAATAAATGATGGATAAGGGGATTGATCCTGTATTATAGCAAATGATTTTGTGGACATTTAGAGAATGGATTGCATAAGAGATACTACTAAAAGAGAGATGAAGAGGAGATAGCAACTAAGAGGCCATTGTGCTGGAGAAGTGTGATGAGATGAAAAAGAATTTACGCAATAGGAATGAAGGAAGAGTTCACAAAATAATCCTGCTGTGAATGAATAGGACCTATTAATCTATCTGAAATGGAATGTAAGAAAAGAGGTAATGTATGTTTATGAAATATTTATGCTTTATATGTCTAGCACTATGCCAGGTGTTTTACATATGCTATGCCATTTAATCCTGATTACGATACTCATATTTATTTCTATTTTACAAACGAAAAAAAAATGAAACTCTTACAGGTTATTTAATTTGCCCAAGGTCACATGGCAAGGAAATAGAGATACCTTATTTGAAACCAGGTGTGTTTCATTCAAAGGTCATACTCTTTTCATTTCAGAATGAATCCTAATATATCATATGCCATGTGACTCTTTTGCCTTGGTAATGGTGATGCCATTAAGTGAAACAAAATCCAGGAAAGTAGTGTGTTCTTTATAGAAGGAGGAAGCTGGTTTGCAAACATGTTTTCTTTGCTAATAGAATATGTTGTAAGAAATTCACAATAAAGTTCTAGAGCTGTACAGTTCTATATAGTAATCCCTGGAGTCACATACAGTTCTTTAAATTTACATTCATTAAATTATAGTATATAAATTAAATAAAGTTTAAAAAATTAGCTCCTATTTTATAATAGCCTAATTTAAAAATCTTCCATACCTAGGACTGGCAGGTGGCATGATGGTTAAAGGCACTGGATCCCCACACGGTCAACTATGGTTCAAGTCCTGGACCTGGCGGCTTGCTTTCTCACTTTCTCTTTCTCTTTTTCCTTCTCTCTTTTTCTCTCTCCTTGTCTAGTCAAATTAAAATAAACAAATAAATGAATAAATAAATAAAATGAAATTAAAAATTTATAAACACAATAAGTAAATAAATGAAAAACTTCCAGACATTGTGGAGAATGGCTGCTATATTGGAAAACATATATGTACATTTCCGTCATTACAGATATGCTATTGATAGTTCTTGTCTAGAGCTTACATTTAGCAGTCCTCAGAACATTACACAAAAATGTATTATCAGGGGGAACCAGCAGTTAGCGTAAAGGCTATGTTGCTGGACTCCCATGTAGTCGACCGTGGTTCGCGTCTCGGACCCGGTGGCTTAAATCTCACGCCCGGCGCGTGTGCGTGTGTGCCCAAGATCTCAAGAGGAGAATGGAGGAGAAGGGATTGTGGTGTGACCATCCCCCCTGGGGGGTGATTTCTCACTTTCTGTCTCTACGCCTCTCTCTGTCTGGAGAGTGCACGCGCCCTATAGTGAAAATCTCTCCAAAAAAAAAAAGTATTATCATGAATAATAATATCTACCATTTATCATTTGTATGTTTCTGGCACCCTTAAAAACCTTGCACAGATTATCTTATTTGGTTATTATTACAACCCTATAAAGCCAATAAAATTATTCTCTTTATTTAACATTTAAGTACGTTTCTTTAGTACTTTTTTATTCCTTTTTGAGAGAGAGAAAGAAGGAAAGAGAGACAAAGATTCTTTTTCATTTTTTGGTTTTGGACATGATCTCATGTTGAGATTCTCCTGCCCCAGCCCCCAGAATAGCTAGAATTCTAGACATGTGCAATCATGCCTGGTGTATTCAAGCTGGTCTGGAAACCAAACCTGAGCATCTGAAGTGAATTTCACCCTCCTGAGCAGTGTCACTATCCATTCACCAGTGCAGCTGGGCAAGATTTGCACTTGAAGACTCAGAACAACTTGCTCAAATTTATACAACAGTAAATGATAGTTTTAGAATTTAAGCATAAGATGCCTGCTAGCAAATCTTAGCTATGTTAATATGATGAGTATAATAAAAGAACATACAAATGTAAAGGAAACATAGGTTACACCAACGTTCAGGAAAATCATTTAGGAATAAGAGCCTATATGATCATTATAGGTAAATACGAAGCTAAAGCAAAAATTCTTTTTTAATGAGGGATGGTCCCCAAAGTCAAATGTTGTAGAAAGATTAAGTATTCAAGTAGTTTCTGGACAGAAAATGAGCCACTAGATTTGATATTTAAGGATTCTATATTGACCTTAGAACAGGCATTTAGTAGAAGCCTAAGAAAGCAAGAAGTTGGCCATAGGATGCAGAAGGTGGCATGACGGTTAAGGCGCTGGACTCCCATATAGCCAGCTATGCTTTGAGTTCCAGACCTGGAGGATTCAAAGATCTCACCAGGCATGTGTGTGTGTGTGTGCATGCTCAAATATCAGTGGGAGAAGGTATAGCGGCATGTAGCATGTCCATCCTCCCTGGAGCATAATTTCTCATTTTTCCTTTTACCCTCTCTTTATCTCTCTCTGTCTTGTGAGCATACGTGCCCTATTCTTTCTAGTGAGTGCACAAACCCTATGGCAGAAAAACAAATATAAAAACAGAAAAAAAGAACCCCTAAAAGAAAAAAATATGTAGTTTTCTGTGAGGTAAAAAAACAGAGGTAGTGGCTAAAGGAAAAGGAAGTTGGAATGACAGGTTTTGTTGTTTCACTTTTTTTTTTTTTGGTGCATGAAAATCATTGAAAATGATTGCAGTTGGGAGGATAAGTTAGTGGAAAGTGAGAGGACTGACTAAGAGAGACGTGATAACGGTGAATGAACTTGGAGAAAGTAGAAGTAGGAACAAATAGAGAAGCTGAGAATAGGAAAGAAGAAACCTATCTTCCCATGAGAAGGGGGCAGGAGGATGGCAGATGAAAATCCAGGTGTGCTGAGAAAAAGGATTTTTCTTTCTATGAGTGTTATTTACACATAAAAATCTCCTTATGGGAAGTTTAGCAACTGTTTTTTTCATTATGTAATTTGTTCAATAAATCTTCTCTGTCATTTCTCAAAACTACATTCACACACCTGGTTGCTTTTATGGCACCCAAATGCCTTCAGGAATATACTAGCATCCCCGTGACTCAATGCCCAGAAATAAATATTATTTTAATGAACAAACTAATGGGTTTTAGTGGGTATGAACTAAATTTTATCATTTTCGTCATCTCCATGAGGCAAAGAAGATAATGAAGAACTTCATCTCTGTCACACCAAATTTCTTAAAACCAAAGACCACAACAGTATGAGAAGGTGTACATTTCAATTAGAAAATGTTAATTTTGGATCTTGGGTTATTTTAATTTTACCGCAGCCAGACAAACAATACTTTAATAGAATAAAAAGACAGAGGTTGGTATTTGGGTGGCATTTTATTATATTGCCCTCAACATTTATGATTTAATAAATTCATTATTTTTGTTTCTTGTTATTTTCGCTCTCTTGTAAAGAAACATGAAAGGCTATGAAACATAATTTTTCTTTTATAGACTTTTAAATGAAACAATACCTGAATCGAAATGTCTTAATCTTGATTTCTTTGTCAGTTTCTAAAGCTCCTGTTCTCTAATACATTAATGTGTCTGGATTAATGTACTTGTTTCCTAAAAAACAACATATATTTTTTATTATTCCACATATTTCATGCCAAAAAACCCCCCATATATTAGATATATATGAGACATGATTTTCTATTATTCCTTTCCATTGTTTAAATGACTTAAACAAGGGCCAGCAGGTGGCATGGTGATTTAGGCTCTGGACTGCAACATGGCCGACTGCAGTTTGAGTCTCATACCTGAAGGATTGAAAGGCATGTGGGTCGCATGCATGCATGCCCAAGATCTTGAGGAGAATGAAAGAGAAGGGATTGCGATGAGGTCATCCACCCTGGGGAATGACGTGTCACTTTCTGTCTCTGTTTTTCTGGAGAGCACATGTGCCCTTTAGCAAAAAATCTCTCAATCAATCAATCAATAAATAGCTTAAACAAGGGAGTCTTTGTTATTTAATGCTTTTTCACATATACTTGATTATCAATTTAAAACTTTGCTTGAAACTTAGGTTTCCATCATTATATATCCACCTATTTCTAAGCCATTTTATTTTAATAAATATATTTTTGCTTTTTCGCTTCATTTTTCTACTTAAATTTTAGTACTAATTGATTATTTAGTATAATTGGTAAGAAAAATATTAAAAATCAGCCAAAAAATGTTTTCACTGCCTTTAAGAATATCTGCTATCAATTTTAGAAAGTACAGCATCCTCTCTAGGAAATATGCCTTCAAAAATAGTAAATATTGGGACCAGCAGTTAGTGTAATGGCTATGTCGCTGGACTCCCATGTAGTCGACCGCGGTTCGAGTCCTGGACCCGGTGACTTAAAACTCACGCCGGGCGCGTGTGCGTGCGTGGCCTGGATCCCGAAAGGAGAATGGAGGAGAAGGAATTGCAGCGTGGCCATCTCCCCTGGGGGGTGATTTCTTGCTTTCTATCTATCCGTCTCTCTCTGGCTGGCTGGCGAACACACGCACCCTATAGTAAAAACTTCTTCAGAAAAAAAAAAAAAAAAAAGAAAAAAATAGTAAATATTTAAAGACATACTGAATTTTAGGTCCTACTTTAAATTATTTTGGTAAATATCCAGATCACTATTATTGGGTCCTTTGGTACTTCTAGTGTTAAGTTTTTAAGGAATCTTCATACTGTTTTCCATAGATGCTGCAGCATTTCTTATCCCTACGAGCAGAGCACACGGATTCCAACTTTTCTATTTTCTTATCAATCCTTGTTTTCTGCTTTGTTTCAATTCATTAATATTTTGGTCATTTTATAAAGGAAAGAGAGATGCAAGCATACCAACAAGATCTGCTTAAATGCAAAGGCTTCTCAATGGGAATAAAAAATAATTCCTTATCCCATTGTGGTCCACAAGAATCTATCCGATCTGGCTTCTGTCCCCTTTGCAAGACACATCTCTAACGTGACCAGCTCATTGAAAGGGCTCCAATCATCCTGCCAGATTGCCTTAGAACAACACCCTCATGTCCATCTCAAGGATTTGCTTTTGTTTTCTACAGCTGGAATGCTTGTCCTTACATTTTTTGAATGACTAGCCCCTTCTCATCAGTTGATTCCAACTTAACCATTTATTTTATTTTATTTATTTTTATTTTTTTTTGGAGAGGTTTTCGCTAAAGGGCGCGTGCGCTCGCCAGACAGACAGAGAGAGACATAGAGACAGAAAGTGAGAAATCACCCCCCAGGAGGGATGGTCACACCGCAATCCCTTCTCCTCCATTCTCCTCTCGGGATCTTGGGCATGCACGCACACGCGCCCGGCGTGAGTTTTAAGCCACCGGGTCCGGGACATGAACCGCGGTTGACTATGTAGGAGTCCAGGGACATAGCCATTACGCTAACTGCTGGTTCCCACCATTTATTTTTTAGAGAGAAAATGAACTACTTACCCAGCATACCCTATTTTACTTCTTTCTTTTTCCTTCGAAGCACTTTCTGTCATCTCAATGATTGCATCAGCTAATTTTCTTATTTCTATTTTGTATCACTGCAGTCTGAATTCCATGAGCATAGGCATTCCTATTTTTT
>NW_006199477.1:343233-345585 GCF_000334495.1 Tupaia belangeri chinensis
CCTATAACACTCACTGTTACATAGTAGAAGTTCATAGTGTCTACCTTGACTGTTTACTTGCAAAGCCTACGATAATCAATATACTATTGACTGGACATTACCTCCTTTAGAAATTTGAGACTGACATGTTTTTTGAGATTGAATCTATAAACAATCAAATTTATTATTATGAGCAACTTAATTTTGATTGTTGTCAAATATGTAAAATATTTTTTAATCTTGATAGACTTAGATTTTGACTTACACATTTAAGCTGAATATGCATTCATTAACAAGGTATTTATATTCAGTGGGTAGAGACAGGCAATTCATAAGCTTGGCACCTGATAAAAATTCCTTCTGACTCAGATTCAAACCCACCTACCAAGGAAATTATTGCCACCCATGGTGACCTGTTATCAAAAAGCCTGGTTTAACTGAAGCTCCTCTCATTTATCTTAGCTAAATCACCTCATATCCTTGTGATTCAGTGTCTTCACTAGCAAAAAGGAAATTCCAGTATGAGTTTTGTATGTTGTTTGAGTACTGAATTAAATAGCAGTGAAGGCGCTTTTTAAAATTATCTGCAACTTTTAAATGCTAGTTATTATCAGTTTTGCCCAGCAGCCCCTATTTTATTGGTGAATTACTGTTTTTCTGGGTTGTTTCATTATTAACAAGTCAGGTGTTTAATCGTTCTGTTTTTGTTTTTGTTTTTAAGAGAGATTTTTGCTATATAAGGTTTGTGAGCTTGCTGGAGAGAGAAAAAAAAAAAGGAAGTGAAAAATCACCCTCCAGAGAGGATGACCATGCCACAATCCCTTCTCTTTCATTCTCTTCTCAGGATTTTGGGCATACTCGCACATACCTGGTGTGAATTTTAAGCCTCTGGGTCTGAGACTTGAACAGCAGTCGACTATAGGGGAGTCCAGCAATGTAACCATTATACCATCGACCAGTCCCTAATAGTTATTGGTTTAAGAAAGATTGTTTTAGAGTAGAAATCCAGTTAGAGCAGATAGTTTCAAAATGAAAAAAAAAAAATGTTTCTAATATGTACAATCTATTTGCATTTGAAGGGCCAGTTCTCCTCTAAATTAGATTATGCATTTTATAATGGTAGGTGGCTTTGGGGCGTCCTGGGGTATGCTATCAGATCGCCTCCTCTAAGACCAGCAGCCATGCTCCATCTGCAGAAATATCTATCAATAGCTCCCAGCTCCCAGCTAAATCTCCTCAGTGGGAATTTCTCAAGTCTATGCCCCCAGGCACAGCCCATGTTTGACTGACAGATATAAAAGTGTTTTCTCCTTTTCTTAATTTGAGACATCTTTAGAGCTCCCTTAGTAGGAGTCTACGCTTTGCTGGTATACAGATTGGCGTTAGCTGGACACCTCCCTACATCCCTTGCCCTGCCTTGTGGTGTCTCCTAAGGATACCAAGGATACCGCCTAGAGACACACAACTCTCCCTTTTAGAATCTGTGTTTAGGCAGAGAATCCAATTAAGAGAACTGCTCTTGGGAAAATATCAACGTGACTAATTTGGCTCAAATTGGTTTCAAAACACAATACAATTGTCTTATTGGAAAATAAAAACTGACAAAATGTTTTTCTTGATACTTATGTAAATTTCAGCATTGTTTCTTTTGTGTAATGATTTCATCTGAAGGCTATAAGTCGTCTTTCTTGTTAGAGGAATGTTGGCTCATGCGGTGAATATATTCAATTATTTTTAATATGCCCCATTCATTCAAAACATGAGATGACCCGTGTGATCATGCTTCCACGTGTGGGCTCAGGAGCTTTCCTTCGATATTTCTGGTCTTTCACTTCATACTCTTTGGTCTACACTTGTAAATCTGTGCAGGTCGACATGCTGAGGCTAACCTTGGTTTCATATGGGAAGAAAAGGGAGCTTGGAAAGTCATTTTAATAATTCCCAAGCTGTGGTATTATGTGGCTTCTGTCCTAAAAATAAACTTTTAAAAAACCTGTCAGAAATGTGAGACCATCGCTTCCAAACAACTTCTCCACAAACAAACAAAACCAAAAGTGAATAAAGAAATGTGTGTGAGCAGTGGTGATCAGTACCACTACCCTACCTCAAGGATCATGACAGTTCTTGAACTTTCAAATCAAATTTTATTGATTTTTTTTGTTGTTGTTGTTAAATCAAAAGACAATCTCTGGTCAAAGTTTAAGTGTTTTTTAGAAAAAATATATACATTCTTATGGCACATGCTTTTCTCTTGCAAAATTCATCACATATAAAAATAAATAATTTTATTTGTGTCTGTTTAGCTTGATGTAAGACCCATAAGGAAAGGATTTTTTTTCTTTTTTTTCTCTTTTTTTTTTTTTTTTTTTTTGT
>NW_006199477.1:345616-350570 GCF_000334495.1 Tupaia belangeri chinensis
CTTCTTTTTTTTTTTTTTTTTTTGGTCTATATAGTTTTCTGGTACATTGCTCTGGGGTTTAAAAGACACAGCACATAGCAGAGGTCAATGAATATTTGTAGGCACTATTTTAGGGAGTCTAGGCTTTGCCAGTGTAATATTCCTGGTCTTTGTTTGACTAGGGTGCTATGATTTCTCTGGTGATGTTAACAACTCAGTATCATATGCTTATATTCTAAACTATAGTTTAGCAGTCATGCAACCTGAGCAGAGGTAAATTATCTCTCTGAATCTTTTGCTCAGTTGTGGTATTAGGATTGTATTGCATGATGTACGAAAGTTTCCAATAATATCCTTTTGCGATACATTACATACTTTTATTTATGTATTTATTTTTGGAGAGATTTTTGCCATAAGGGACATGCACTCACCAGAGAGACAGAGAGAGACAGGGAGACAGAAAGCAAGAAATCTCCCCCAGGGATAGGACACACCACAATCCCCTTTCCTCTAGTCTCCCTTTGGGATCCTGGGCATGCATGCACACATGCCTGGTGTGAGTTTCAAACCACCATCTCTGGTACTCTAAACACAGTTAACTACATAGGAGTCCAGCAACAACCATTGTGTCATCTGTAAGTCCTGATACTTTTTTAAAAAAATAAGTGTTCAGTTTTATGTTTAATATGATACCAAAGATTCTGGAAATATAATAAATGCAATGAATGTTCAGAAGAGAGCTGTGGGCATGCTGAGTGGTGTGGTGGTTAAGGCAGCTAGATCATACAGGGCCAATGCATGGTTTGAGTCCCAGGCCAGACGGCTTGAAAAACATACCAGGGGTGTGTGTGTGTGTGTGTGTGTGTGTGTGTATGTGTGTGCGTGTGTGTGTGTGTGTGTGTGTGCGTGCTCTGGTAAGTGCAAGTATGGAGAGGTTTTTGAAGGGTGGAGAAAGAATTGCAGCATGACCATCCATCTGCTATGAGGGCACTTGCTCTCTCTCTCTCTCTCTCTCTCTCTGGTAAGTGCAAGTATCCTCTGTCAAATTTAAAAAGAAAAAAAAATAGATGAGTGTGAATTGATTTTGTGATTTTTGTCCTATGTGATTCTTGGGTTGATGATTCTATTCTGAAGCAGGATTAGGCTTTTGTACTAACATTTGCATTAAGATTTTTCTACAGCAAACAGAAAACTGACTAATACATTCCTTTTCTTTCTTTTGTTTTTTTGAGAGGTTTTTGCTATAGGGCAGTTGTGCTCTCCAGAAAGACAGAGAGATAGAAAGTGAGAAATCACCCCCTGGGGGATGGCCATGCCACAATCCCTTCTCCTCCTTTCTCCTCTCAGGATCTTGGGCATGCACGCACACACACCCGGTGTGAGTTTAAGCCACCAGGTCTGGGACTCGAACCGCAGTTTACTACATGGGAGTCCAGCGACATAGCCATTACACTAACTATTGGCCCCCAGAAATTAAAAATTCTTCAGCCAAATACACCAAGTTCAAAAATAGACTTATTTCCAGAAATTCAATTTCCCAATGACGTCTCACCTCAACTCATGATGAAATATACATATTACAATTTTGAGATGAGTATCATACTGGTGATTTACTAAATAATTAGATGACATTGCAATGTACTTTAATATTTAAACTTACTAAGTTAATATAAACGTGATGGGATCTTACTTTGACTTTAGCTTTTATGTAAGTAATATTTCTTTTTCTTTTCTTTCCTTTTTTTTTGGAGAGGTTTTTGCTATATGGTGTGTGCGCTCGCCAGACAGACAGAGAGAGACAGAGAGACAGAAAGCAAGAAATCATCCCCCAGGAGAGATGGCCACGCCGCAATCCCTTCTCCTCCATTCTCCTCTCGGGGTCTTGGGCACGCATGTACACGAGCCCAGCATGAGACTCGAACCGCGGTCGACTACATGGGAGTCCAGCGACATAGCCATTACACTAATCGCTGGTCCCTGTAAGTAATATTTCTTTAAATGACATCTCATTAATTTCAGTATTGCATAGATTTTTATTTTTATTTTTTGTCAGAGGGTAGATGCGTTCTTCAGGGAGAGTCAGCAAGACAGAGTGAGAAAGAGGCAGAGAGAGGGAAAAAGCCACTCCCAGTAGATCGGGGTCCCACTACAAGCTCTTCTCATCATTTTTGCATCCTGCCAGGATTTAGGGCACGCATGCACACAGGCTACTGTGATTTCCACTGGGGCCAGAATTTGAATAGCAGTTGGCCATGTAGGATCCTGCTGCCTTAGCCACTAGGCCACAAGGTGGCTCACAGAGATTCTCATCTCATTGCTATTCACAGTGGGAGTTTAGTAGTTAAACTTAATACAGCCTGATTTTTTTTTTTTTTTTGTCCAGCTTGTGCACTCATACATCTGAGAATAATACTCTATATAGTCTAAGACCCCATGAAAGAAGTAAAGTAAGTTCGGAGGAGAGTGCTTAAATAATTTAACCATTTATCATTAGACGACAACTATCACCCTTCATATGGAGACAGTAATTCTGACCTACCTCAGGAAATTGTGAGGACAAGGCTAGGCAGAGAACTGCATGCTTACGGAATATGAAGCAGCTATATACATATATGTATATAAAAAATGAAACCAGTCTGTATATGTGTAACCTTCAATTTCCCAGTCATCCCATCCTGTACTCTTCGATGATCGGTCTAAACTACAGACTCAGACTCAGACAATAATAAAGCAGTGTAGGGCAGGGCAGTTAGATTTTAAGTAGAACCACGTTCAGAATAGGAAGCAGATGCATCCTCTAAGAAAAACAAAAAGAATGTGAACTCTTGTCAGCAGAAAATTAATCAATCTTTCTTTTTGCAAGGGTTATGTTAAAACTAGAATGTAACTTGGAAAATACTAAATTTGAAGAGATGGCACATTTAAAGGGAATACTTCTACACACTCTTAAAAGAATCTTAGGTTTCTCTTCTCTAAACAGCTTAATAATATTGCAAACATGCTGCGTTCGGGAGGAAAAGCCTCTGTTTTCTAGAAGACTGGTGGCAGGCAGTAACCCATGTATTGTGGAAGCTTAGACACAAAATATATCTACCTTTGGGGGTTGTCAGAAACTACTTCTTATCCATTTATCAAGACACAAATAAGGGCAACATCCTCTAAATATATCAACCGACGTGATCTTGTATCCATCGTGTCCCAATGAAGAGGTTAATAATTTAGTTGTTATTAGAAAATTTGTAGCATCACTTAATCTGACAATAAAGAAATTCTAGGTTGATAATGCCTGCCAATTATAGAGAACCAGGACTATCTCAAACCCAGTACATGCCCTCTGCAAAATTGTTTGCCCTCTCACAACAGTCCTATGAGGAAAACTTTATTATCTCCAAATTACAGATGAAAATACTGAGTTTTAAAAGTAATTTGTCCAAAGTAGCAATGGCTTACAAGGATTCAAACTCAAGCCTTTCTGCTTCCATGGTCACTGGGAGGTGCTGCTCAACCACTTGAGAGCTCACTCTATGGTCTTAAATAAAGTAATGATTCTTTATACTAATGTTAACTATTTTTGTAAACTAAATTTAATTTTATGTGAAGATAATTGTACCTATTGTTTAAGGTAATGATCAGTCAAAATTCTGTAAGAAGAGCTTCTGTATGACTATTGAGAAGGACATTTCCATTCACCTTGTGTTTCCTATATGAGTAGCCGAGTTCACTGTTAGCTTATCTAATACAGTCACATCCAAGTGAGAATATTTGAGTCTGGACATCTAAAAGTTTCTTTTGTGCAAAACAGCTTTTCTCCTGAGCTCAGCTAAGCTCAGTTTCAAGTGTTATTGGTAATTTGCATGGTCTGATATTTAAAAGGGGGAAAACTGAATTACCTGTGTGATACCGTTTAGCCGAAGAGGTTTTCACTTCAGAAAAAATAAATATTTCTTTGGATAAATGTATCTACATTAACACATACTTTACCATGTTACTCAGCTATTTTGATTCCTCAAGGCTACTTATTAATTATAAGAAGGAAAATAATATACTACATTTTACCTAAGCAGAATTTATTTCTTGCATGAGCAAAAATTTATTTTAACCTAAAGCACTGAATAACATATTTGAAATACTCACCTGAGGCTAACAATTGTTTTGTACTTTACATTCTTGCTCCTTATCTACAGAACCTCAACTCTCAATCTCATTTTAAGCCATTAGTGGGTAGAAATATAACATCCTTCTCTAAAAATGTTCCTATAGAACTGTTTTATTTCATAGAACTCTAATGAGAAGAACATCCAGGATAATAAGAAAAGCAGTGTCCTGGTCCAAAATCAACCTTGTGTAGTCCACAGAATTTCTCTAATTTATTCATAAACTTAAAATAAAAAAGTAGATAGGTCCCCTGCAAACCCGATAAATGCAATTTTCTCCCATGATAATATGAATTAAAATTCCAATGTATATATAAGACTAAAATGCAATACAAGTGCTTGTTGGCATCATTTTATTTGAATTTTTACACCCTTATGCGCTCTTTTGGTCATTCTGTTACTTTGTTATATGTTAGTATGTTTGTTTGAACTATGGGCCTACTACTGTTGCACCTTTGCTTGTCTGCAGGTGTATAGTTGAGATTAAAAGTGGCTTTTTGGGGACAGATGGTGGCATGGTGGTTAAGGTGTTGGACTTGCACACAACCAACCACAGTTCTAGTCCCAGACTCATCAGCTTGAAAATCATGCTGGGTTCGTGGGCATACGTGCCCAAAATTATGAAAGGAGAATGGAGAAGGGATTGCAGCATGGCATTCCCTCCTTGGTGTCAGGGGTGATTTCTCATTTTCTCTATCTCTGTCTGTCTCTGTTTCTCTCTAGTTAATGTAATTGCCCTATGACAAAACCTAAAAAAAAAAAAAAAAAAAAAAAAAAAAGGGGCTTTGAACTTTTGTACCCACCCAGGGAAAAAATAAAAG
>NW_006199477.1:350582-358375 GCF_000334495.1 Tupaia belangeri chinensis
AAACAAAAAAAAAAAAAAAAAGAAAAAAAAGAAAGTGGCATTGAACTTCTGTACCCTACCAGGGAAAAACTAAAAGTTATTCCAGGTCCAGAAGGTGGTGTGGCTGACCATGGTTTGAGTACCAGACCTGGCAGCTTGCTTTCTCATTTTCTCTCTCTTTCTCTCATTCGCTCTCTCTCACTCTGTCCCTCTCTGGTCAAATTAAAATAAATAAACAAATAAAGTTAAATAAAATAATTCTTTAAAAAAAAAAAAAAAGTTATTCCATAGAAAGTACTGCTCTTCCAAAGCAGCTTCTCTTTGCCACATGGTTGTTTCACTGAGCACAAACCATCTTGAAACATAGAAGACACATTAAGAACAGGGGATAATATATTCATTCCTACAGGGGAAATTTCATGTCACCAATTTTGCTTTGTTTCTTAGCAAAATGCTAATCATAATAAAACATTAAATCAGAAGTTCTGACTAATTTGTTAAGAGAAAAGCAAATCTAGGAAGAGCTATGTGCATTTATTTACCAGTATAACTGGACACTCTAAGCAAGTTTTCTTGAAAATACTTTTAGAGAACAAATGACTTAGCATTCTCAGGTCATAAAGGTAGCATAGTTGTACTTGAATTTCAAGAAAATAAAGCACTACTTGTATTCTCCAGAATAATGAAGGCCGATGATTTGACATAATTATTTCTGACCTTCTATATCTTGCTTTATTCTTCTTTTTGTCTGTGGAGTTTTGACCCTTTCCTGAAAGGGTTATATACTCACTGTAACCTCAAAAGTGAGACCTTTTAGCAGCACGGTAGAATGGAATGAGTCTCTCCTCTTTTCTTACAGTCACTTCCATCTCAATACTGCAAGTTCTCTCTAGGATTCTTCTCACAAGTAACATTCCATTATATTTGCTTAAATCAGTTTGTATTCTTCATTTCAGTCCAAGTATTAATTTATTGGTGCCATGTGCAACGATTGGGCTCTCATATTTTCTTCCTATTTTCACCATGTTGGTTTTGTTTTGTTGTCATTTATTTCTACTGACAAAATTAATTTTTAATATCTAGTCCTTTTTGGATTTAGTAAGCAAATGTATTATCATGCATTTTATATTTTGAGACCACTTTTGAACATAACTTTACTCCTTAAGAAAATTAGAGGAACTTGAGGTTAAACATTCAGAATTTTTACCAAAACATCAAAGTCTTAGTTATGATGAATGTCAAGGAAAATCATTTCCAATGGCATGGTAAAATTGATATCCCTCAGTTTATACAATTGCACTACTTCCCTGATTAAAATTTTAATTTATTATTGCAGTTATATGTAGTATGAATATATGCATATCATATTAGTTATTTTTGGTAACATGCAAAACAAATAGAACTACCCCGTTATCATGGGTCAAAACAGTTTCTACTGTAGCACACTCTAGTTCATTGATTAGAAGCTGCTGATTTATCATTAAGGCTTTCTTGTAGAATCTCTTATGCTAGACATGCTAGAATTTTATATTTGTGTTCAATGTTTATTTTTATACTATTTAGTATTTTCATTGTTTGCTTTTTACATTTATATTATAACCATAGCAATACTAAATGCAAACTGATTTACTCCAAAGCTACTAAAATGAAGTCTCTGACCCCAGAATCTAATATTTAAATAGATGACTCTTTATCTTCTCAAACCATCGACTAAGTTTTTGTTTGTTTTTTTTTAACTGCATATTTGTAGCTTTAAATTGATATAATTTATTTAATGACTGAATTTATAAGTCAAGGTCTTATGCTGGAGGTTAAGTCTCAAATATACTATAACAATTATTTAACCTTTTTATGAAAAATGGCAGAAATATTACTTATTTCAATCAATTGATTTGAATACTAAATGAAACAATGTATGTAAAACAATCGATACAGCGCCTGACACTTTGGAGGCTCACTCAATGACAAGAATTATCTTTAATTATCACACTATTTGAATTCTAATCAAAGCCTCCCTTTTTGAAAATTCTACCTTATCTAATTTTTTGTAGGTGAGATAGATCCTCACCTACAAAATACTGTAACTTGATTACCCAAGAGTGATTTGCTATTGAATACCCCAAGATTTTCTCCTAACTGTATTTCAACTTCTCAGGCTAATGGGGAAGTGAGCTGTGAACATTTTGCTTTCTCATTTGTATAACTTCCAACCTCTACTTGGTAGAGGCAAGTAATATTTAATGCCCTGGATGAAAGTCTTCAGTTATGTATGAGTTTGACCTTCACTAGCACTGGAAAGATTTGAAGAGTTAACAGTATTTGGAGGCTTCCCATCCAGCTTGGGAGGTAATCAGATAATGTTCTATTAAGTAGATAATTGGATGAAATTGGGAATGTTTCTGCTGTCATAAAAAAGGGCACATTAGGCTCTCAAGTGAGAGAGAGAGAAAGCAAACACACGCACACACAAATTTAAATTTCTCCCAGTCAGCAATAGGTATATTAGCACTACTAAAAACATGACTTCAATTAAATAGGCTGATTAGGCTACTTGTCCTAGAAAGAGTATTTAGTGTTGACCACAATAGGTAAGTTGGAAACCTTGTTATGGTTTATATTTGTCTTTGCTTTAGCCTTTTAAAAACTTATTTTTTTATCTAAGATCTTAGGTTAATTGGTTTCGGAATGGATTTTTGAAAGTTATCTTAAGATGCAGTCCAGTTAAGTATGTTGAGTCTATGTCTGGTGAAGCGTTTTACGGATGAAGTAAAAGGAAGATAGCCAGATGATGTGGCAATGCAACGAACGCTAACTCAACTTCATGCCTCCAGGAAAGTGTAGAAATTTAGTGGCAGCCATGAAAAAGGATAGAATAATTTTAACATGAAATTAGATTAATTTAACTTTCGCAGAAGCAGAACAAGTATGGAGAGGAGAGGTTCCTTGGTGCCTGTGTGAGACAGCCTGGAGGCTTTAACACTTCAGAGTCATCCCTGCAAGTGAAGTCAAAGATCAAGAGTGAGGAAGAGGACAGCTGAAGGAAGAAGACCTAAGACAAAACTTTTTTTTTTTAGGATTATTTATTTAATTTAATTTGTTCATTCACTTATTTTTGTTTATATTGACCAGACACACACATACACAAAGAAAGAGAGAGAGAGAGAGAGAGAGGGAAAGTGAGAAAGCAAGCCACCAGATCTGAAACTCAAACCATGGTAGGTCATGTGGGAGTGTCCAGCGCCTTAACCACCATGCCACCTATAAGACAAATTGTAAAGTACTATCAAAATTAAAAGAAAAGGGAAGCCAAAGATATCAGATAATGAAGATAACTTTGTGATTTGAGCCTGTATTCTACTACTTTGTCAGTCATTGCTACAAAGCTTCCATGGATTATATCATATTCATTAAAATGGATTCTTTTCTCATTCATGCTAGAAAAACAATTTTTTATATTGTAATGATGTACGATGATTAAATGAGTGCAATGATTAAATAAAGCAAGTAAATAATAAAACCTAAAGGGATGTAGTCTGGAGCAACAAGAGTCTTCTGAACTGAAAGAAGTTATGCCACTCAAATTCTTCCACTACCTTAATAATCAAGTCTCCTTTAAAAATGAAAAATCCACTAGAGGTACAAACTACACTGTACAATTTTATCTATTTTTTCTTTCTTGCACTATCCAACTCCACACAAGAAATAATACACATCTTTGAGGGAATAAACATCAGGTTTTATTCATCCCAGGGCTTTAGATCAGTGTTAGGCACATAGTGGAAACTGAGAAAACAGTTGTTGAATTAGCCTGACATTTTCAAATGATTTTAACTTTGTTAATTTTGTCCAATAAAATCTCAACATCTTTGAGCCAGCAGGTGACATGGTGATTAAGGTGCTGGGTTCCTACATGGAGAACTGTATGGTTTGAGTCCCGGACCCAAAAGCCTGAAAATCATGTTGGGTGTGTATGTGTGCCTGTCCAAAATCCTAAGAGGAAATGAAAGAGAAGGGATTGGCATGGTCTTTCCCATGGGGTTGGGGAGGGTGTGGTTTCTCAGTTTCCCTTTCCCTCTTTCTCTCTCCAGCTAGTGCAAACACCCTATGGCAAAAATCTAAAGAAAGGAAAAAAAAATCTCAACATCTAGAGTGTTTCTCTTTCCTTAAGCACTGCTTAGTATGTGCTGCCTCCTTATAGTCCCTTCCATGGTTTTACCATTCTTTACAGTCCTGTTCATGGTCCTCTAAATCCTTGCCTTATTCATCTTATCAATAATTCCTTTTGGTTGTATCATCCATGTCCACAAACTTCTTTTATTCTGTTTACCCTCAAATCCAATCTATATTATATGTTAGTCATTTCTTACCCCATTTTTAATTGTGTGTGTGTGTGTGTGTGTATATATATATATATATAACTTTTTTTAATTTTCAAAAGGAACATGCATCCTTCAGAGAGAGTTGGAAAGAAAGAGAGTAAGATTTAGGGCACATTCCAATGGCATATTCATAGTTGTGCCACAATCCATCCTCCTACATTTCTTCTCCTGGGATTTTTTAAGACATGCATGTACACATACCTGGTGTGTCTTTCAAGCCACCAGGGCCAGGATTCAAATTATTGTCAGCCATGTGAATTCCTACTCACTTAATCAATAGGCCATGGGGCTAGTCTGTCATTTTTCCATGATACAAAATGATGTTATAAAATGTGACACAACTAAGTCTGATAAATATGTCCATCACCTCAAATACATATCAATTTTTTTGTGATGAAGTTGTTGAAATTTACCCTCTTGGCCATTTTGAAATATATATCATTACTGACACCAATCACCATGCTATGCAATAAATTTCATAAACTTTGAGATCTCACCCTTTTTACTATAATAATCTATTCTCTCTTTTTTTCTTCTATCCTCCAACAAACATTAAATGCAATATTATGAGCACATATTTATTTCATTTTTTGCCATCTAATATCTCTCTAATCCTCATATACCTCAACATAACTGCAATTTACCCAATCCATTTCTTCCAGTTTTAGATGGATTTTCTGAAGCTATACATAGCCAAGAGATTAAGTAAGAATCAGTACTACATTTTGATAACAGTAAATTTCCTTTGATAGTCTTAATAAATGCTAGATATCACACTAGCAACCCATCCAGATTCACAAAGTATCTGATAACAGACTGGACTAGTCACATTGCTAAACCCACTCTCTTCATCCACTACTAATCTAACCTCCAACAATGTCAGGGTGGCAATCAACCAGAAAGAGCAGAAAGCCACACAGTGAGGAATTTGGTGCAATTATATTTAATATTACACTAATAGATATATTAAGACTAAACACACACTACAGTAAAGCATTCATTGGCCATGGAGGCAGAGAATGTGTAACATTATTCTATCTGAATGAGGATGCAGATGG
Organism: Tupaia belangeri chinensis; assembly: GCF_000334495.1. Taxonomy (NCBI): domain Eukaryota; kingdom Metazoa; phylum Chordata; class Mammalia; order Scandentia; family Tupaiidae; genus Tupaia; species Tupaia belangeri. Next base: position 355,999 of record NW_006199477.1, read on the forward strand.
TAGAGAGGAGATAAGCTAAAAAGTCATTTTTAAGGATGATCAGAAATAAGCGTGGTAAAATGTTCAAGAAAGGGGGAGGGAATAAGACTATTGCTTCTCTATCATTACTATGATCCCACATACTTCCCTCTTCATGACTCTTCATAATTTACCCATTACTTTTGAGCAAATTATAAGTTCATAAAAGTAGCACAGAACCACGCACAATGGTTTGAACCTGCCTTGCTAGACATCCAAATAGTCTCTACTAAATGAATTACTCGCCATTTTCTTGAACAAAATGTACCTTTCACCACCGTGATTTTGCTCTTTAGTCTTTTTGCCCATGTAAAATATCTTGATGAATATTCACACATTTGAAAAACATAGTTCCTAAGTATTGCCTCCTTAAAATCCCTATGGAAAGAAGACATCATCACTGCTCCTACGCTCCTACACTTTCTCTTTACACTTAAGGGACATGTCACACATTACCTGATTTTGTGCACATCTATTTCCTTCAATTTCTCCCCTACTAGTTTATGAGCACTTCATAGAGAAGAATTGTAGCAGAGCTCCCTTTTGTGACCCTCACAGCCCAAAGAAAAGGGCTTCATTTATTGCCATAGGGTGAGTGTGCTTGCTAGAGAAAGAGAAAGAGATGGTGAGAAGGAGAGTAAGAAAGCCATGGCAGAGGACCACGGTGCAATCCCTTCTTCTCTATTCTTATCTTGGGATTTGGGGCATGCATGCACATGTGCCTGGTGTGATTTTTGAAGCGACCAGGACCAAGACTCAAATCGGGGTCAGCCACATGTGAAGACAACACCTTAACCACTATGCCAGCTGCTGGCACCAAGAAAGGGTCTTTAAACATGCCCTTTCCAATAGATTGTAGACAAATATATATCTTGACCATTAAAATTTCCTAAGAAGTATGGTTCTGGTCATTCCATTTCAGTTAAGAATATAATTAAAAAATGTAGCCCTACATGTTCATGATTTCATATTTTTATTATTTATTTACTTATTTATTAGTTTGCTATAGGCCTGTGAGCCTATAGCCACATGACAGGCAGAGACAGACTATCTGCCAGAGACAGAGAGACATAGAGAAAGTGAGAAACACTCCACATGAGTGATGACCAATCCACCATCCTTTCTCCTTAATCCTCTCAGGATCTGGAGCATGCACACACCCATGCTTGTGTGTCCCTCAAACCTCCTGAGCCAGGACTCAAACCATGCAGTTGGCCATGTGGAATCCAGTAGCCCCAACCATCAAGCCACCAGCTGGCACCACAATTTTATAAAAGTCTTAATTACTTTATTATTGAGCTATCACACAGCATTATTCTGAATACAAACTGAAAAAGTTACATTCATTACAAAAGTCAAGGCTTTGCTAAGGATCTTTACTCAGTTTTTCTATGGACAGGTCATGAACTCTGTTCATAAGACCTGTGAATTTTCGGGACCAGCAGCTGGTGTAATGACTATGTCTCCAGACTCCCATGTAGTCAGCCACGGTTTGAGTCCTGGACCATACGCCGGGCACGTGTGAGTGCGTGCCCAAGATCCCGAGAGAATAGAGAAGGGATTGTAGTGTGGCCATCCTTCCTGGGGAAATGATTTCTTGCTTTCTGTCTCTCTGTCTCTCTGTTCTTCTGGCAAGCGCATGAGCCCTATACCAAAAACCTCTCCAATAGAAAGACTTATGAACTTTCAATAGCTAAAAGAGCTTATATCTTTTTAGATTTATACTTATTTTAAGATTTTTACCGTGGCATCATAAGACCTCTCCTTGATTTTTTTTTTTCCCCTAAATTCTGGTTCTAAAGCTAAGTGCCCGCCATCGACCAGGCAGTGGGTTTCCTTCAAAATGCTACATATTGAAAAGACAATAGGGAAGTTCATAAATTTTTTAAGTTAGAATTGTCACAATAGACATGTGTTTCTATTCATAAAGTATATATGGAACACACACAAACTATTCGTTGTCATCTGGCTCTGCCTCATTTCAAAATTATTCTCTGCTGTTAATTAGAAGTGACTACAATTTGATTAATCCCGAACATGTGTCACATATAAACAATGTGGAGAACTGCATTCAATTTCATTTAGGGTATGCCTGGTGTTCATAGAATGAAGCCAAATATGTATTTTTAAGACAATCTAAAATCTTATCACACTGAGAATATTGTCAATATAATACATTCCAGTTCAGCTAAAGTGTTAAATTCACTGAAGACCCTAATTGTTTACACTCTCTGAGACTGAAAATGTAAAATTTAAATAAGCTCCTTTCTTTTTTTTTTTTTTTTTTTTTGTTTTTTGTTTTTGTTTAGAGAGGTTTTTGCTATAGGGCGCGTGCCCTCACAAGCCAGAGAGGGACAGA
>NW_006199477.1:358412-377299 GCF_000334495.1 Tupaia belangeri chinensis
TTTAAAATTTAAATAAGTCCCTTTCTTTTTTTTTTTTTTTTTTTTTTAACTGCTAAAACTATCATTCCTGGGATATGTTTCTTCATCTTGAGAATTTACCTGATTCTAGTTGCTGTTTTGTTTTGGATTTAACCTTTTGGCCAAAAGCTTCTGAATACCTGCAAACTTACAGTAAACAAATACATATTGACTAGTTAAAGAAAGGACAGTTTCAATTAACAAGGGGAAATGTCTCTTTTGTTTAATGTGAATGATCATTATTATTATAGGATATGTACTAAAACACTCATTTCTCAGAGTTCTAATTAAATTTCCACAAATGTACTAAGCCTTTAACTAGATTACAAAAAGAGAAATTATATGATAAAGTAGTTGTGATTTAAGAAACAATGATCCCATTTAGGCATTTTCTGTTTAACTTTCTAACAAAAAGTGTTTTTCTTTCTTATTACACAGCCTGCAGTAATAAGTGAAATATAATCCTAATTAATTTTTCCTACAGCTGTATATAAATCAATAGCTGCAACATCCCAGAGGAAACACACACTGCATGGTCCTCCAGGTTCCTAATGAATGCAAATAGAGTGACCTTTCTCTGACAACTATGAATATTGTTTCACAATTTTACCATTAAAATCGCTGCTATCAGCAATTCATACAGTAAACATGTAGACTACAATAGTTGTAAATAACTATTCATTATGATAAGAAGGGAATGAAAAAAAACTAAGCCAAAGTTATACAACTTTTATGCTCCAAGCCTGATTTTTACACTTCATTTGAAATGGAAGTTTTATCTTAAATGTACCCAATCCCCATATTGCTTCTTCCTTCTCTATTCTAGGAAAAAGATTAAAAATAATTCAATGTTTTAGGTCATTTAATCAAGAAGTTCAATTTAGAGTTGTTTCTATAAATAAGGTAAAATCAATAATATTGTAAAGACCTAAATATTAAGTGGAAATGGCAAAGAGACTATGGTTATTTTCCATCCAAATACCTAGCCAAAAAAAAAATATGAGCAAAAAATCCTAGTGTCAAAACACAATATCATTTGTGTAATGAGCATATGGATGAATTTAGAAGCTATGGAAACAGGTAATGACGTAAGGGTTACACCTCTGCTTGTACCTATGAGAAAAGGTAGGGTGGAATTAAATCACATTGGCCATTCTGATTGAAGAATCCCTTTGTTCCAAAATACAATAACAATGCACGAACTTATGCTAAATTATATGGTTTTCCACAAAATTTCACTGTAGCCCCAAAGATATATCATTTAAGTAGAAAAAGTTACATGTTAAATTCAAATTTTCTTAAAAAGGTAGTTAGAAATGTTGATTCTATGGGACCAGCAGTGGTGTAATCCCTGGACTCCCATGTAATTGACTGCAGTTCAAGTCCTGGACCTGGTGGCTTAAAACTCACACCAGGAGCATGTGTGTGTGTGTGCCCAAAATCCAGAGAGGAGAATGGAAGAGAAGGGATTGTGCTGTGGCCCTCCCCCCTCCAGGGTGATTTCTTTCTGTCTCTCTGGCAAGTGCACCTGCATTATAGCAAACATCTCTCTAAAATTTAAATAAAAAGAGAGAGAAAAGAAATGTTGATCCTAATTCTGGTGTTCATAGAGCTCTATACTGAAAATTCCCTTGAATTCACTGAAGTCAGAGTATAGTGAGCCAGTAGAAGTCAGCCACTCTCCCTAAAAGCAAGACTCCAAATCCCAACACCTTTCAAAAGGGAGTTACAGCAAGAGTATTCCATTCCCATACCATTGTAAAAGTGCTGCTTCTTTCCTCTGCCCTTTAATTAATTTTGATATCTCTGCACAGGATTGCAGATTATCACATAGTTACTTGATATTTTAAATATGCATTAGTTACATGAGCTTATGTAAACTCATTATAGCAAGATATGAATTTATTTTGTGCTACTCTTTTAGCACAAAGTCAACTTTCTGTGCTTTCAAATGCTGCAGTTGTTTTACATCCATTACAACAATTTCTTGCAAAAGTTAAGAAATCATTTCTCAGACAGTTTGGCAATATCATGCATAGGTGGCCCTTTTTTTTTTTTTTTTTTTTTTTACCACATTAAACAATCTCCACTTGAAGGCATTTCCTGAAGATGTCTAGACTCTCACACCTGTAATACTTTCATGTTCAGGATGAATCCCTGCTACATCTCACTCAATATTGATCTTGAAGGCATTTCTCCCAATCCTTTTCCCAGTGTGGTCACTGAACAGTATCAGAGTTCAATAGGAGATCAGCTGCTCATCCACTTTTTGCTAAAGCAATTTGTATTATGGATTTATTTTAGCAGTCTACAGTGGCAGTTGCTGTTTTTACTATTTAAATGCTTTGATTATCTGACCTTGCTTACTTTATCGTTCTAAGTGCTATGCATGGGCTTTAAAATTGATCAATAAGCGGGGATTCCTCTACAGGATTACGTTGAGATCAATCTTAATTCAGACTTTTGTATTTTATGTTTATTGCTTGATCTGTCTTAATTGTGCCCCTTATTTTGATAAATAAGCTTAAAAGACTTTCTTTTGCTGGTAAGAATTTTCCTTTTAAGGAACCATGCAAGTTATAAAAATAAACTGTAATTTTTATACCCTAGTCTGTTAGTTTAATGTGAAGAAGAAAAGTTATTCCTAGATCATTTATTCAAACACTATCACATTGTATTAAAATGAAAAAAGAGAGACTTATTCCATTACAGTAAAAGAGTAGTTACGTATGAACAAAGACTGAAAAATCGTGAAACACATTCTACAATATTCGTGACACTTGTAGAAATTCAACAAGCACTTTCTTTACCTGTGGATTGCACATAAATATGCTAATAAAACATTTTGCAGAATAAATACCCCCTGGAAAATAATCAAAGCAAATTTTAAATATTTTTTCTTTGAAAATCAGTAGGAAGTAAGATATAAATTTGAATATCATGAAAAAAGTTAATATTCAATGAATTGAGAAAAATGCATTTCCTACTTTTACTGACAGAAAGGGATGTTTGACTCATTTTTTTCATTTTGAATTAAATTAGAAGTAAATTACATGTTTAAAATACTTTGAATACTTTTTTAATGAAATCTGTGAACTTTTAGACCCAGAATTCTATGTTAATTGTCAATCATCTAAAATAAAAATAAGCTCCTAAAATTAACTGCATTAGGCATAAACTTCTTGGAATTGAATTACCTTACCTGTTAAAATGTATTCCTGAATTTTAAATCTAATTTCTTTGCATTTTTGTATCTTCTGGTCTGTGTAGTGTTATGAAGCTCCTCAATTTCATCTTTGGATCAATTTATTCTAAAATTACATTTTTTTCAGAGATCTGAGTAAAAAAACTGGATTTAACTAATCTTTTTTAATCCCATTTTAAAAATTCAGTTTAATGTCTTCATGTCTGTCATCGACTTCTCAATAAAACTACAGATTTCTCCGTATATTTAAACTAGAATGTAAAATCTGCAATTTGACCCAGTGATTAAAATTCAAAGTAGTAAAAAATTTGAGGAAAAAAAAATCATATGATTACACACAAAATATTTGTTAAATCTTCACCTGTGCTAATGCAATATTTTTGCCTAAATAAATAAAAAAAGCACTTACAGAATTATGAAAACATTATGTATGTCCTATATATATATATATATTCATATTTTAATACTTTGAATTATTGGCCAAAATGATTTATTATTTAATACATTCATTTCAGACTAACTTAGTGTATATTATTACAATAATTTTTCTTCCTCTGCCCATATTAAATATGCTAAAATATAAATGTATAAAAATGAAGTCATCACAAGATCATTCATTTTGATAGTTACATGCATGAACTTAAGGTAGAAAAATTAAGATTCTTAAGCAGGAAAAGAATAAAAAGAATATAAAGAAGTTTAATTACCAAATAGCTGCCATAGTGATATTTCCAAATACAGATTTAACTAGATAGTTCCTTTCTACTGTTTGTAGTAGAGCAGCACTTGAGAGAAATCATTTTCCAGAAAGTTATGCGTCTCTGCAGAACACAACCCTGGCAAGATCTGGCCATGCTTTTTTTCTCAAGTGGGTAAATGTTAAGGGAGAAGAATCCAAGTTTCATGATGCAGCAACACAAAGCTGGGAAGTGAAAATTATGTTGCAGGGGAGTCTTGAAAATATGACTGTAAAAGTTAATCAATAAAATGTCTATTCCTGTCTATTCACCGGAGGCCCCAGCTGCATAGCTTCACTCAATCGATACTACAAATTATTACGATTTCCAGGTTCCCACTGGACTTTCAGAACAAATCTTTCAAGTGTAACAGGCTTATACTGAGTGGATAGTGTGTGTTCTCTACATTTAGTTCAAAAAGAGGAGGGAAAAAATAAAATCTAAATCCTATATTTTCTTCAAATATTCAACTTCATGGAAAAGAAAACTTGAGGGTCACATTTCAAAATTTGAAACAAGTTTTCTTTTTGATTGCCAGACTTTGTGTATGCTTTTTTTCCTGTTTCCTATTTAGGAAAGAAATGAGCACCTAGTAATAGATTTTGGTGGTATAGGAACCTGGCTAATTTTGAATGACTATACTCAAGTCAGTGAATGAAGGAGATCATTTTGAGGTAATGTATCAAAAAATCACTTAGTTAGATGCATCATTATTGTTAGAAAGATAAAGTACAGCACTGATCTATATTTCAAACTGTAGCAATTCTTATAAAACATACATTCTAATTATTTTACAATGAAATCTGATATATTCTTTTAATTATGCTTTAGAATTTCTGTTCTTTTATAAAATAGAAAAAAAAAAACATAATTTCAGAAACTGGTGTTTCTCTCTTTGAAAATGAAGTCCCAGAATGTCATATTCTAATGAGACCTTCTGATATCTGTACAAAAATTCTAAGTGATTACAAACTCTAGAAATTACCAAAGTCTTTGGCCTTAATTTTCTGCTCTATATATTTTACCTTGCACCAGTCAAAATCTAGACTTTCACAAAGAAGGCTGATTGGTTGAGAGAGTTAACTATAAAGCTTTAGTGCCAATGACTCCTTGGTTACTACAGAGTCCAGCACTGCCCAATACCAAATCGATTGGTTGATTTGATCAATTCATGCCACCTGTCGATGTCATGGGGGCAATAAGAGCAAATAAATGTTTTTGCTGTTGTTTGTTCATTAGGCAGAAAAAGTCTTTGATTTTCTTTCACATTTAAACACTAGTCTTTTTTTTTTCATGTCCAGACATTTCGATTTAGCTTATAGTCATATGCTACGACAACATAGCATTTAGGTTATTTTGTAAAAGCCAGGTGAACTTATTTCTTTTAAGACTCTATCATTGTCTTGATCATGATCTTTTTGAGTCTATAACTCAACAACATTTTCTTCAACAGAGCATGATATTGTTTATAATTTATGACTTTTAAAATTCTGTAAACCACTGCAGATATCTAGACTATTTAAAATGTACTGTCGCAATTCTATTTCTTCAATCTTAGCTAATATTTGTATACCTTACCAGTGCTTCCACATGACAAAAGAATACTTCCCTTAAATTCATGATCAAGCTATACTGGAAAATAAAACAGGTAAATGTATAATACATCAAGCATAGAACTTAAGTTTGATGATTCAGTGTATTTTAAATGGATGAATCATTGATTAATTTACTTATAAAATTCAAGACTACAATCAAATCACTACATGACTGCTTTAAAATAAAAAAAAAAAGATTTTTGTGGATGTCCTGAAATTGTGCCTTCACTTTAGTGACATCTAATTATAGGGAGAAAAAGCATTATTTTATTAACACTAAGTTAGTTTTAAACACAATTATTAGCTTTACAATAATGTTCTCCAGTCATTTTTATATATTCTCTAAATATATCATATTATTCTCCTAATATGAAGTGGCTATTTAAATATAATGTTCATAACAATAGTGCATTGCTTTAGGTATTCCCCAAAGAAATTTCACTGAATTTTTTTTGACCATTGGTATCAATTTGTAATTTTTAATATTTGCTAAAGGTAACTCTTTTTGCTATCAAAATCCCAGCATCTAGCTAAAGACACATAATGACAAATAATACTTACCTGAATGCTTAATTTTATTTAGAAGCAAATAAAATGTCACTCTAGATTGTAGAATTGTTTTAAGTAATTAGAATAGCATGGTCTTAGGTTGAAAACCAGAAATGCATTCCTTGTGAACAAGTTTTTAAATTTTTATCTTAGCATTATCAGTTTTATAAATTAAAAGGATTTCAATATTTTTAGGTGCAATATTTTGAATTCTACTGATAGGTATATCAAGATATGCAGCAGGCAGTGTGAGTTTAAAATCTGACATTCAAACATCAGTTAATATCCAATATGTATATTTTATTTTGGGCCCCAGGATTGTGTTCAAAGATATAAGTGACAAGAGGAAAACAGGTATAGATATGTATGCTTTATCTAACTCTAATCACTCCATTTAAACAAAGTACAGTGAGCAAAGGGCAATTCTTGACAAATATGAAAGAGAGAGATCAGGAGAGAGAAAGGACAGAAAGTCAGGAATGGAAGGAGGAAGACAGACAGACATCAGAGGTGTCCCCATGTGCACTATGCTACTTAATTATTTTGTAATAACAGACTAAAAAATTTCAAGAAAAGGGAAGAAAGGATACAATATGCCATTATGAGAACACTCAAAAAAATTCTTTAAAGTTTATTTGAAAAAGAAATGACAAAATATGCATATATGAAGTATAACCTACATAAACAGAAATTAATACTGGATTTTTCACTTAAAACAATTTCATAAAGTGTTTCAAACCAGCAGGGATTTTTATTACTTTTCTTCGTAGTCTTTTAAAAATGTCTCAATGGTCTGACGAAAAAGTCCACTCTAAACGTCTGTCGATTTAATAGTGTCTTGCTTAGAGCAGCTACTTTAACAAAAAAGAAAGGCAACAAGAGCCATATGTAACCTTTGGACTCCAAAAGGAGAAAGATGAGAATGCCATTGGCAGATAGGTGCTGCAGAAACACAGTGTATTCTTTCTCTGCATCCACCTTGAACATTTTTTGATAGTTTATGTATGCTTTATCTAACCCTAATCACTCCATTTAAACAAAGTACAGTGAGCAAAGGGCAATTCTTGACAAATATGAAAGAGAGAGATCAGGAGAGAGAAAGGACAGAAAGTCAGGAATGGAAGGAGGAAGACAGACAGACATCAGAGGTGTCCCCATGTGCACTATGCTACTTAATTATTTTGTAATAACAGACTAAAAAATTTCAAGAAAAGGGAAGAAAGGATACAATATGCCATTATGAGAACACTCAAAAAATTCTTTAAAGTTTATTTGAAAAAGAAATGACAAAATATGCATATATGAAGTATAACCTACATAAACAGAAATTAATACTGGATTTTTCACTTAAAACAATTTCATAAAGTGTTTCAAACCAGCAGGGATTTTTATTACTTTTCTTCGTAGTCTTTTAAAAATGTCTCAATGGTCTGACGAAAAAGTCCACTCTAAACGTCTGTCGATTTAATAGTGTCTTGCTTAGAGCAGCTACTTTAACAAAAAAGAAAGGCAACAAGAGCCATATGTAACCTTTGGACTCCAAAAGGAGAAAGATGAGAATGCCATTGGCAGATAGGTGCTGCAGAAACACAGTGTATTCTTTCTCTGCATCCACCTTGAACATTTTTTGATAGTTAACAAGAAAGTTGACTGCCACATCATCATTTAGAATCTGGAACAGGACTGCAACGATTTTCAACATGTGCCATTTCAGTTAAAAAATACTGCAAATTTATTTTTTTTTCTATTTTGGAATCAACAATGTAATGTACAAGCTAGTACATAGACTTATAACCTTTTGCGAGACAGAGAGAGTTAAATATTTAGCAACTAAAGTCAAAAGGACTGACTTGATTTCAGTATGTAAAGTAAAACTTTGTGAAATACTAAAAAACAACTCACTTGTAATCATTTTTTTCTTCTTCAGAAGCAATAATCCCTTCTGTCACTGTCTTCAGCTCTGCCTGGGGTTTTCTACTGTTCTGTTCTTGGCGAACTGTTTCTGCTATTTGCTCAGTTAGCTGCTCTTGAGTAGCTTTCAAGCTGGATTCCATTAGAAGAAGTTTTTCATCTTGACTGGCAAGTTCTTGGGCTGAAAGATAAAACAAGAACATTGCTTTTTTAAAAAAACGAGCTAATGTGTTTTGTTTTTGTTTTTGTTACTTTTGCTCTTGGTTAGGGTTTAAATTTAATGCAATGTAACTTTGAGGAAGATTTAAACAGATCCTTGTCAAAATACAAACTCAATGCAGTCAACTCTCAGATTCCTTCATTTAAAACACAAGTAAACAAAGGTAGGTATGAGGGAATACAACATGCACGTGAATAATCTCAAGTTTGTAAAACACCTGAATTAAAAATAATGTCTTCATCAGACAGTAATTTACTGAGTTTATTCGTGAGACTTGTATTGCTACATAAGTATATTAATAAAAGAATAAAGTTGACATGCGGTATTCTTGTTCTTCCTTTCTTTAGCATGTGCTTTAGACATGTGTATATACTCATGTAGACAAAGACTGACACAATTATAAATTATGATGAAATGACTGTTCACTGATTTATTTTCATATATACTATATACGAAATTTAAGCACTTTTTCAAGGTCATCCAATAGATGGCACTCTTTCATTAGACCAACGCAGACTTAGGCAATATGCTTCAAGCTCTCAAAAAATAAGTGATTTAAGACAAAGACATTTTTCCTTTGTTCTTTGTTGATCGTATTCCTAGTGATACATATCTGTACACTTTGTGCAAATATATCTCCTTTATAAAAGTGTTTATCTTTTTTTTTTTATTTCTATTGATTCAGATACGTCCATCAGATGTAAACGTCAGGCATCTTATTATTTGTTTTTTTTAAATGATATGTTGGGATATATATTATGCAATTATCTTATATATTCCATTTTGGTGGTACTTTGAAGTCAAACTGGAGGTGTGATTCATCGCATTAAATAGCATTATATTTTGTGAAAATCAGTCATTTTAATCTGGCAGTTCAAAATGAAAGGAAAAAAGAAATACTTTCAGGATCTCCAAGTTAGAAAGCTGGGGGGAGCAATAAGGAAGAGTATCTTTTTATAAATAGAGCATCATCCCTTTTAATGATTCTCATTTTATGTCCAAAAAAGAGTGTTTATGTTAAGCTTCAATAAAGTTGTGAACCAAGATATTACAGTCTTACATCAGAGGTATCCTTTACAGGCAAGCTCATAAAAAAGCTACTCTATATAAGTATTCTGCATTTATCACTCATCTTTGAAGTTCAGTGATGTCTCCCTGAAATATTAGATTTAAAAGGATCCAATGATCAGTTTCTCATATATAGATTTTGAGCTCCAAAGATGTTATTTTTCAAAAAAAAAGCACTTACATGTTTGCATTGTCTCTTGAAAGTATTCAAAATGACCAATTTAGCCCCAGAAGAAATTGCAGCATCTACCATTTTTATAGTTTAAACCTGCTATATATTAACAGTTTAAATTTGTGCCTCAGGAAACCACAGAGCTAATGCAAACAGCTAAATATTTAACAAGAAAGAATGCATCACCCAGGCCTCATCTTTATTAAACTCCAAATATATCAGAATCTCTCATGAACAAATGAGTTAAATGTTTAATCATTTCAACACATGTTAAAATGTAGGAAAAAAATCTAATATAAAACTTACACGTTTGCTTTCAAAATGAAAATAAAACAAACTACAAAAAATCTGCCAAGGTTAAAAACTATGTAAAGGCACTAACACCACCTCTGCTTTGACCAATAAGAAAATATAACCGAATTTAAAATAGGTATGGTGATAAGATTTGTGCATTATTAACACAGTTGTATAGTTTAAGTACAATATTTCTTTCTATATGCTTTTCTCGCTTCACAATCTATATTTCTTATATAAAAAGAAAACTAAACTAAAGCTTTTAAAGTATGTTTTGAAGGGAATTTTCAGACCTTGAAGTTTAGAGGTTAATGGTCTTTAGGTTAGAAGGACTTTGAGCAGTCATGCTACATACAAATGATAGGAATACAAGAAAGTTTTAGGAAGTCTCTTTTTTGAAGAATCTACTTCTATCAATACTGACTTCAAGGTTACTGGAGACAACTTGTGGCACATACACAAAAAAGATCCTTTATCAACTATACATGATGTGAATTTTGTATGGTATTCGCTATGTCGAAGTGACTATGAGATTTATGCATCACAGTTCTCCTAAGAGTCTACTCTAATTCATTATGTGCTGGTTAAAAAGTGGTAAATTATTTTAAGTTTACCTATGCCTTGGACTTGAGCCTGAGTTGATCCCAAGCCAGAGGCGCTCACAGCTGCATGCTTTATTTACAATCCCTTTGTCAGACTTACAACTGCCCCAGGCTATAACATAGTGTACCTAATGTTCAAACTGGCAGGTAATCTTATGTCAAACATACTTCTTTGATTTAAAGTGATCAATAGATTCTTGTAAAGAGGTAATTTCTCTGATGTTTCCACCTTGCCTTTCTTACAGGTGATTCACACAAAAGCCTGCTTATATGATGTACGAACAATAAACAGAAAGCTATAATCATGTTTTTTCAGATGTTTCCGGTGCACAACGATTTTGGATCGATACACTGTGTAATACAATTATCTGCAATGATCTGGTTGTATTGAAAAAGAATTTGCAGGAGACCTCTAGGGGGTTTTATCCAGAAACACGTAGCTGGCAACGTAGTGAATAGAGGAAGGAAAAATTAAAGGATTGACAAAGGCTGTCTATTATGCACCCAATGATTTTATTAATATTTTAGTTCACAAAAGTATTAAAACTCAAAGTTCAAACAATAGCTCAAAAGTAGCAATAACAATATCCACGGCTTTTACTACTTACTTACATGTAAAAAACAAACCTTAACAAATATCAAAATGCTAACTACAGAGATTCAATGTTTTGTGAATATTATGTACCACAGAGAATAGGCAATGTGATTGATGTGATTGTATATTTATGCTATAAGCATCCTATTTTATTTCTATCTTAACTAACTTAAATGAAACTAGTGTCTATGAAGTAGTTGACTTATCTTCAACTACCTTTTTTTTTCCTATAACGGCAAATTTTTAGATTGGGTCTTCATTTGAACTGTTCAACAGCACACTATACAATAAGCCCTTTATTCCAAACTTTATATATATATATATATATAAAGATTTGCAACATCAGAGAAGGAATTAACTTATGCAGGCTGTATCCAAGAGACATTAAACACTTTTTCTGCCAAGAACCAAGAACTCTGTATGGAAACAACTCAGTTTTGTTTTTATGGTTTTCTCAAAGATGCTGGTTCTTTGCAGCATCTCCCTCAAAAATCTGAAAGGATCCACATCTATTTTGAGCCTCCAATCATTCATTTCGAATGTGAAATTCGCTTTTGTTAGGCTAGGGCAGATTCCCATTCTGGTTACGCTCACAGTTTGGGGGTACACTATTACCTTTAACAAAGCACTGCTTGATGTGGATTCTGCAAGGCCCATCCTCCAGCTGCTGCAGACCTGCTCAGATGGTGGTGATTGCTCGTTCCAGATGCTTCTCTCCCTCAGTATACTACTGAGTACTTGCTTTTAGTTTCTTGACCACACTGTCAAGGTGCTTCACCTTACTCTGACTTTGATGGCTTTGTGTACCTGCAGGAGACCAGCTTCTGACTTTCTTAGAAAGTAGTATCTTTTGCATATTGCCTGTGAAGACAAAAAGCATTCCAATAGTGCCTTTTCTGATGTACTTTTTGTATTGCATCCTGTTATTTTGAGCTATAGGATACTGGAGATCATACAGCCCCTCATTAGCAACTGGGTCAAGTATCCACATCTCTTCTAAGATCAAAACCTTTAAGGGACTTTCTCAGAAAAAAAAAAAAAAGTCAGTTGGAGGAAAGAGCCACCATTAGCCTAAATACAGTGTTAATCAATACATAAAGGTTCAAAGGCAAAATAAAATATTTCCCATAGTTCTTAGAGAATGAAGAAGGATCAAAATGAATTCTTTCTCTTTAAAATATAAAGAAGAATTTAATGAATATAAAAATGTATTTAATCTTTTTGAGTTAACACCTCCATAACCCTTTCATTTAGCTCTAAAGCAAACTGTATCATGTAACACAGGGAAATCCTTCTACTGTAAGCATAATTAGGATACCCTCCTAATGACTTCTCCACACCACTTAAACTAATTGGCTCTATAAGAACGCTATGTTTGTCATTTTCTTTTTCAATTTTATTATCTTTCTAACACACCATGTCTTAGTTTTAAATATAAATACAGACGAACATTAAATATAATCGAAGAATTAATAATAAGTGAAAAGACTCTTTTTTTTTTCCCTTTGAATGTGATTCTTTAAAAGGAAAACTCATGAAACTTTATTGGTACTGTTTTCAGATTCATCAATATGGTGTTCCTGGCTTTTTTTTTTTTTTTTTTTTTTATTGGCCCCCTGCCACACCTTGACTCTCTATCATGCTCCATCATGCTTCTTTTAATCTGAATATTTAGTGTTCTTTCATGTCTTAATTACAGCAAATTATGGCACAGTTGGCACCATTTCTTGAAATTAATCCCAGAGTACTTTGTTTCTGTCAAGCAGTCAAAGCCTTGGAGAATAATAGTAAATGTTATTGCAGATCTAAATTTAAATGACTGTCTATGTATTTAACTTAAGCCTTTAATTATTCGTGCCGAACTGTTTTTGGTTCAAATGTTAAACATTATTCATTGAGAATGTAAAATTACTTTAGACAGCTTAAAACCTGCAGATATGTTTGGCTATAATTTTAACACAACAATTATTTATATTAACATATTTTCTCAGGTGTGCAAAACTTTGTAAATAATATGTGATATCTTCTTACGGATATGTACGTCAGTAAGTTTCATTAGTTCTGTCATTATTAATAACAGCTATGGATTTAGGTCCATTCAGTTCCAAATGGCTTTTCTCTCATTTTTACATTGTGAAGCATAGTCAAGAATGTCTTTGTATTACTATTATTAATAGTTTTTAAGTCAGTCAGAGATAATAAAGTACCTTAAAAGATCTTACAGACAAATGAATTATGTCGTGTGTATCTCTGTGTGTTGCCATGGGATATTTCAAGATCCTACAACTCTCAATAGTCAATTCTTTCATCTTCCAATTGTGAGCAGGATCTCCAAATATCCAGATGCAAAAACGAAGTACTACTTTATAAAAGCATATGGGCTTGGGACCAGCAGTTAGCGTAATGGCTATGTCGCTGACTCCCATGCAGTCAATGGTGATTTGCATCCCAGACCTGGTGGCTTAAAACTCATGTCGGGCACGTGTGCGTGCATGCCCAAGATCCCGAGAGAAGAATCGAGGAGAAGGGATTGTGGGAAACCACCCCAGTGGTTTCTCGCTTTCTGTTGCTCTGTCTCTGTCTGTTTGGCGAGCGCAAAAAAAAAAAAAAAAGGATACGGACTTTAAAAAATTGAAGGTAGTAGAATCTGCTCTTCATGTACTATGAATATACAGAGACCTCAAAAAAGTTTGTAGAAAAATGGAATTAAAGCATATACTATGAATATACAGAGACCTCAAAAAGTTTGTAGAAAAATGGAATTAAAGCATATCATTGAGTGGTAATAAATTTGAAAATCTGTGTACAGTTTTCTCATAATAAGAATTTTCCATGAAAGTTTTGCAGATACTGTGTATATTTAAAGAATTAGAAACTGGAAAATCGAAATATAAAATTCATACTTGTTGAATTATTTTCAATATTAGGATTTCATGATCATTTTTTAAAAGGGGAAAGCACTTCCTCTTTTAATGAGTAATAAAAATTACACACTTTTAAAAGTGGACATTCTATGCAGTGAACAATGTAGTCAGAACGTGTGTATCGCAGTGGTTGAGTCTATGAATCCTCCCCAGGATATGACCTCTGGGTAGATAGGAACATTGTCCTACTTACCCATCAGACTGCTGCCAGCATTTAATGCAGAGCTGGATACACAGCATTCTCTGCACAATAAACGCTTAGTGAATTGAATTGGATAGATGTTAATTTCACCTGTCAGAACGGTATCATTTCCTCACTAGGAAAAATGTGTCATTTGCTTTGCCTCTGAAATACAAAGTGAATATGGAAGGACTCGCAATTGCAATTTTGGCAGATTTACCTTAGAGCCATCTTAGTAATAATTTGATAGATACTACAATTTTATTTCATTTAATCTCTAAGTAAAATTTAAAGGTGTTTCTATTACCAACACTTAAGGTATTTACTGACTTTTGAAACCAACAAGAGAAAGTTGAACTGAAAAAATAAATGGCAAAGTAGATATTTCTAAATAATTCAGAAAAACAAGTGTGCCAAGTCCTAATTTTCCAATTACCTTTCCTTATCAATAGCAATACCATTGTTGAATAGATATGTTTCTCCATTTTCTTACAATCTTAAGGATGTAGTTGATCTTTCCAACTACAAAGTTTTCTGGCAGCTCTAAAACCTTTTCAAGCTGTGTTATCTGTTGTTATAGCTGAGCAAGTTCCACATTGTGGTTCTGTGGGGTGGCTATTATGACTAAATGCAATGACTGCAAGAT
Organism: Tupaia belangeri chinensis; assembly: GCF_000334495.1. Classification (NCBI taxonomy): domain Eukaryota; kingdom Metazoa; phylum Chordata; class Mammalia; order Scandentia; family Tupaiidae; genus Tupaia; species Tupaia belangeri. The sequence continues at coordinate 373,130 of NW_006199477.1, forward strand.
CTTTCCTAGTTTTGCAATCACAAGAGCAGCTCCTCCCCCACATACGTATTACTTATTAGCTGTTTCAGCTTCTTCTTCCTATATGCTATCTTCACATTCTTACAGTTTCATCGCTGTTTGTATTGCATTTAAAATCATGGTTAAAATGAGAAATTAATGTTCATGACACCAGATATATTCTGTTCATTATAGTTTCTAAACATTGTTATAGACCCGCTTAGAAAAAATAAACAAGCATGTCTCTGTGATAGTACAGCTAATGTAAATGTAGAAACTGAGGCATAGCAAAGTGAAACCAATTATCTCAGCCTGGAGAACTTTCACATATGTTGTTTATAAATCTTAGATATCAAGGAGCTATCATATTTTTGTATCAAGCCTAAAGTATGGCTTCTACACTCTTGTTTTATATAACCAAGACATTCCTTTTCTTTTAAGAATTATTTCAAGGGGACCAGCAGTTAGTATAATGGCTACGTCGCTGAACTCCCATGTGGTCCACCACGGTTCGCATCCCGGACCCCGTGGCTTAAAACTCACACTGGGAGCATGTGTGTACGTGCCCAAGATCCCGAGAGGAGAATGGAGGAGAAGGGATTGTGGCGTGGCCATCCCCCCTGGGGGGTGATTTCTCGCTTTCTATCTCTCTGTCTCTCTCTGTCTGTCTGGCGAATGCACACGCCCTATAGCAAAAACCTCTCCAAAAAAAAAAAAATTTCAATATGCTTAAGAAATTTTCTTTCTTAGTTTTACAGTGAATTACCTGATACTTAACAAAATAAAAATTTGATTGCATTTTATAATAGCATTTCATGTGAATAGTATCATTTCACCCTTATTGTAGACTTCCAAAGTATTATTGCTCCACATTATAGATAAAGAAACTTAGCTCCAAATCCTTTGCTCTTTCTTCTATACTAGGTTACTGTTTTCCTTGAGAGATTTGGGTTTTGTATCATTTATTTATACATAGATATATAAATTAAGAGTTTATATTTAATAAACATAATAGCAATATTATACTCAATATAAATAACAATTAATACAAAAAGTGCATCTTAATAAAGTCATCTTTACATAATAATCTGTTAAGTTTTAGTATAATGATTTGAATTCCTTACTGTCTTCAAAATAATTCTACTTATTTTGTTTGACAATTACAATCCCTGCTTAACAACAGAAGACAAATCTTTCTTTCTCTTGTTCTTGCTCTCACTCTATCTCTATCCCTTTTTTAAACAGGGCTAGATTTTTTTCTATTTATATCCAGAGAAGGCAGTTGGGTATAGTGGAGGGTTTCTTCAGTACCAAAAATTCAATCATTATCAAAACCCGGATGACACCATTAGCCGTTAAAGGTTAGTTTGACCATATTGAGATGGGATTGGTAGGCAAAAGATAAGTAGTAGTGGAAATATGTTTAATAACAGAGAATAATTTAGAGAGGCCCGAAAAATTAGGTATACCACTCTATAAACAATTGTGTATTATGACACAGAATCAAGGAAACTGTAGACAGCACAAAGATCTTAAGGCAGATCCATGGAAGGCTAGACTGTAGGCAAAAAACACCAAAGATATAAGATAAAATCAACAGATAATAGACTATAGATAATGAACATTAAGTATCATGAGGTCTAGAGCAAAGACATGTTTTCTCTAAAAGCCCATTTTACAGAGGGTCTTGGTTGGAAACTGATACTTTTGAAAATGCAGTAAAAGCAGATAAATAGAATTTTTGTCTATCCTATCAACAGGAGCTTAGCTCATTATTATTGGTTATTGAGATATTAAAAAAAGGTCCTTCTGTAATTGTTACCTCATACAATGTACTAGAATTATTTCACTGGCAGACGGGACTATGTCCTTTGTTTTGTATTCAGTGACCCCAGCTCTGCTCCTGAGATGGTACACACATACACAGTAGGTGCTTATACGTGCATGCTGAATTGAGCTAAAGACTTCAGAAGCAGTAATAATAGTGCTAGCAACATGTTAAATACACAACGAATTCCTAAATTTTTTTTGAGAGAGTTTTCGCTATAGGGCGCGTGCGCTCGCCAGACAGACAGAGAGAGACATAGAGACAGAAAGCTAGAAATCACCCCCCAAGGGGGATGGTCATGCTGCAATCCCTTCTCCTCCATTCTCCTCTCGGGATCATGGGCACGCACACACATGCACCCGGCGTGAGTTTTAAGCCACCAGGTCCAGGATGCGAACCGTGGTCGACTATGTGGGGGTCCAACGACATAGCCATTACACTAACTGCTGGTTCCCACGAATTCCTAAATTTGAAGGAAAACATCTATACAAAAACTGAATTAAAAAGCTGGTAAATTCACTATTTTGTAATTGTATGTAATGAAAATGTAATTTCCAAATTTGGGAAATGAATAAGTAAGGTGAGGCATTGTAGTTTTAATAAATGGTGCTCTCAAATATACAATGAATATTTTGAGAAACAACCGTAAAGATTGATTATACATATGACAAAAAAAGAAAAAAGAAACAACAAGTCCTATTAAAGCAAATGGAAAGCCTTTTGGCTAAAGTTTGTTTCGAGGCTAAGATGAATATTCTTAGTGCATTTTTAAAAATTCTATTATACAGTGTATTCATGTTGGAAAATTCATTTTATAAGCTATAATGATATACAGTGATTAATGTATAAAAAAGAGAAGAACTATATTTATATGTGTTCAGCCCTGTTTACAGTGAATTTTGTATTAAATTCATAATTTTCATTTTAACATATTCTGTTTTATTATGTTCAGGGAATGTGACTACCATCATCAGCATTATTAATTCTAGCCAGACCTTCTGTGTCAGTTGAGTGGGGTTTTTTATCATGTAATCAAGTAGTCAAAATATTATCTATGCCAAAAATTAACATATCACCATAGTGAACTGGAACCCAGAATAGGATTCACAAGCAGATTTAGCTCCCATCAAAACTTCACCACTTATTGTTATCCGTGTAAACTTAATTAGACTATTAATCTTCCCTCAGTCTCAGTTTTCTCGCTTGTAAAATAAAGATATAATGTTTATCTCAGAGAGATGAGATAAAAAGAAATAATGCGTCTGGTACATATCTGACACAGTAAGCACTGAGGGGACAAAAAAGACAATATTTTTAGAATGGGTTATTGTTATCACCTTAAAAGTTTATTTAAATTTAAGGAATTATGAAAATTATTCTACAGATACTGTCTTTGAAAAGTACTAGACAAACTGGTGGTATGGTACTTAAAGAATTGGATCCTACATGGTCAACTTCATGGTTTGGGTCCTAGGCTTAGTGGCTTGAAAAACATGCCAGGGGCTATGTGCATGCATGCCCCAAATCCTGAGAGGAGTATGGAACAGAAGGGATTGTTGCATGGCCAACCCCCTCAAAGGATGATTTCTCACTTTCCTGCTCTCTCTTTCCTATTCTCTCTCTCCATCTCTTTTTCTGGCAAACACATGTGCCCTGTAACAAACAAGTTGCTATATTTTTTTAATTATTGCTTTTCTAATGGAATTAGATATTTTCTAACATTCAAAGTTTTCATCTAATTAGATATTTTATGTTCAAAGTTTTAAATTTGAATGGTTTTCTCTAAAATCATGTTTGAGTGTTTCCTTGTCTTAATCCATTCAGACTGCTATAATAAAATGCCATAAGCTAGGGTGGTTGTACATAATAGAAATTTGTTTCTCACTGTTCCAGAGACTGAGAAGTTCAAGATCAAGGTGACAGAGAATGTGGAGTCTGTTAAAGGTTTGCTTCATAGAAGTCAATTTTTTGTTGTGTCCTCATCTGGCAGAAAAGATGAGGGATCTCTCTTGTGTCTCTTTTATAAAGGAACTAATCCCATTTGTGAGAGCTCTATGCTGACAGCATAATCCCTCCCCAAAACCACATCTCTTAATACCATTGTTTCAGGTGTTAGGATTTTAACCTAGAAATTTGGGGAGATAAAAATATTCTATTCGTTGTACTGTAGGGTGCATGTGATCACTGGAGAGAGACAGAGAGAAAAGTAGAACTAGAATCCTGCTGGAAGACGTTCAGTAGAAAGGGGGTTGAGAAAGTAATATTCTAGTTCTTCAGAATATGAGCTAAGGGACCAGCAGTTAGCGTAATGGCTATGTCGCTGGACTCCTATGTAGTTGACCGCA
>NW_006199477.1:377330-387346 GCF_000334495.1 Tupaia belangeri chinensis
ATGAGCAAATAAAAATATTGAAAAAAGGAGCCAGAAGGTGGCATAGTGGTTGTGGTGCTGAACTCCTACAGAACTGACTATGAGTCCCAGAAACTCATACCAGATGTGTGTGCATGCTCAAAATCCTGAGGGTAGAAAGAAAGAGAAGGGATTGCAGTATGGCCATCCATCCCTGGGGAAGGGTGGTTTCTCACTTTATCTCTCCCTGTTTCTCTCTGGGACTCCAGTGAATGAATGCACCATATAGCAAAAGTCTGTCTTAAAAAAATATAATAGACATAGATATAGAAGAAAATATAAATTGCTACAAAGTCATGAGGAACATTTGTTGCCAATGGCTACCCCATCACAAACAGAAGAGAACTGTGAGTATCACCATGAACAAGAATCACTGTGGTATCCAATTGTGTTAGATACCAAAGAGAAAGAAGGTGCTTTTGGAAGCACTAGTAAGAATCAGTGTTTTGATCAGAATGTTCTCCCATTTAAAACATGGCTTCAGCTTCTTCTTGTTTTTAGCTAAATTTCTAAATGTAAAATGGACACATGGCTTACAGGTCCTGTTTATATCAAACGTTCCACTTTTCTCATTACACCCTAAATTCCCACTATGTTGGTTTTCTTTTAATGATAATGATAAGAACTTCTTTCTTCCCACAACAAAGTGTGGTTCATGTTGTTCCTTTTCCTTGAATTCTCTTCTCCCACCCTCACTTGCTCCCCACCTGCAACCTTGTTACCTCTTGTATTTGTCAACATCAGCTTAGATCACACTTTCTTAGACACCATCCCAACCTCATTCATTAGATACAGTAATGATCCTTTGACATACAGTCTCACGACTTCTGTATGTTTCACAAGACTTAAGTTAGCATTTATTTGTATCATTATTTGCCTGATGATGGTTTCTCCAACCAAATTATTTAAGAAGTTTATTTTGTCTAAGGATGTGTGCGTTCGCAGAAGAGAGATAGAGACAGTGAGAGGGAAAGTGAAAAATCACTTTTGAGGAGGGATGGCCATGTCACAATCCCTTCTCCTCCATTCTCCTCCCAGAATTTTGGGCATACACATACATGTACCCAGCAGGAGTTTCAAGCTGCAGAGTCTGAGACTTGAATACAGCTGGCCACGTGGGAGTCCCGTGACATGTCCACTATGCCATGTGCTGGCCTCTCTCCCAACAAATTTTAATTTCTCTTAATGTGTGGGTAATTCTATCATGTTTAGCATTATATGCCTTGCAACTAACTTAGTGCCTGACAAGAGCACAGTCATGTTCCCTGGGTATAATTTACAAAGAATAAGTAAATAAACTCCCAATGAAAGAACAGTCATTAGGATAGTGTTAGGCTGGTGGATAGTGTTAGATCTATATAGCAAATCTGTATGTGACATACAGATGAAAAGCTGAAGCTATTATTTTCCTTTCTCTTAGGATGACTTCCTTTTGGCTTTATTTATGAGTAGGTTGGCTAGTGACAAATTCTCTTAGTTTTCCTTCATCTGAGAGTATATTCATTCCTCAAGAATATTTTGCTGGATATACAATTGGAATTGATAGTTTTCTTTCAGCACTTGAAAAACAACGTGGACTTCCTTCTGATTCCATAGTTTTAGATGAGAAACTGCTGTCATTCAAACTATTGTTTCTCTTCAGGCCGTGTGTAATTTCTCTTTGACTGTATTCAAGATTCGTCTTTGTCTTCAGTTTTCAGAAGTTTGATTATGCTCTGTCGTGGTGTGGATTTCTTTGAGCTTATCCTGTCTGAGCCTTGCTGAGCACCTTGACTCAGGAGGTTTATACATTTATTAAAATTTAGAGATTTAAAAAACTAATTTCTTTGAAAAAATCTTTACCTTTTCCTGCTTGAATTATGATAACATGGATATTAGTTTTGTGAATGCATGTCTACAGCTCTCCAAAGCTCTGTTAAGATTTTTTTTTACAGATTAGGTTAAGGTTAGATTATTGTTCCAACATCAAGCTGACAATTTTTTCTCAGTCATCACCAATCTATATTTTTGAGTCAAACCAATGAAACCTGATTTCTTACATTTTAGAGACCTATAGTCTCTCTTTATTGAAATATTTTACATTTTTCTGAAATTTCTCATTTTTTTACTTGGCACTGAAATTCATAACTATGCATTTAAGTAAATTTATGATTGTTCCTTTAGAATTCTTGTCAAATGGGAGTTAGATGGTGGCAGGGCAGTGAAACACAATGCTCTGCAAGGTTAAACTACAGGGTAAGATTGTTAGTTCACACCCAGAGATGACCCTGAGTATGGTAAGTACATGAATATACAGGATCTGGGGCTGGCTAAGTCTAGGGGTGGATCACAGCATCAAGACCTTATTGGGGATGCTGTCTCTCTCTGTCTGTTACTGTCTCTTTCACTCATGGAATAACTAAACGTTAGGATTGACCCAATGGTGCAGTGGTTGAGTACTGTGAATGGAGAGCCAGATTCCACACAGCCTTCCATGGTTTGAGTTCTGGCCCACATGGCCTGAGGGATACACTGGGTGCATGTGTGTGTGCGCCTGGAATCCTGGTAGGATAGAGTGGCAGGGGAAGAGGAATCGTGATATGAACATATCCCAGTGAGAGTTTCTCTCCCTCTTTACCTCTGGCTAATTGCTATGCCATCTGGTACTGAGAAGAAATTAAAAATTTAAAAAAATTATTTTAAAAAATTATGAAATGATTCCAACATCTGTGTTACATCAGTGTTAACCCTTGGATTTTTTTTTTTTTTTCTCTCATTCAAGTTGAGATTGTCCTAGTTCTTAGAATGGTATGTGGTTTTGGACTTTACCTTTGATTTGGGGATATGTGCTGACTTCCTGGTTCCTATTCAGCCTTTTCAGTAGGCAGTCACCCTGTTTAACTATGCTACAGAGGGTCTGAGTAGAGATGGAGCTCAGCTTCCCACTGGGCCTCACTGACAATACTTCCTGGGAAAAAAGAGCACAAAATTATACCAATTCACTACTGCTAGGTAGAGATGGAAGCTTAGTTCCCTGCAAGTGGAGTGCAAACTAGCATATCCACATGCCACCTCATTCTGCCTTATTGCTGACAGTGGAGGTAGAGGAGAGTAGGACTGCAGGTTGTCATTCTGATAGGTCTTACTTATACTGGGGCAATGGGGGAAAAGATGCTAAAGAGTACCATTTGCACCACCTTATTCTGCCATGCCTTGTTCAGTCCTTTGCTTGGTCCTACTAGGATAATACAAGGGAAAAATCAAAGCATTACCTGTTGTTGACAAATGAAGAGATGGAAATTTGGCTCTGTGCTTAGCCCCACTGATTCACTGACACTGGTTGGAAGGATGGGGAAGTCCTCCCGTTGATGCTAAATAAAATAGGATGGGTTTTATAACACATTTACTGTTGAGCAAGCCACTCTTTTCCTGGTTCTTTGGCTAGAGGGAGCAGACTTTTCTGGTTACTTTTTGTTTCTTTTGATGATTCTAGGTTGCAGACTCATCCCATCGTAGATCTATGGGAGGCAAAAAGAAAACCCAGGGGACCATCTTTTTATCCTCAAGTTTCCTAGTTCTTTGCCAGGCCATTGTTTCCTTTCCATTATTTTGCTTTCCTATGTTTGCTTGGTATATATTATGTTCATATTTTTGAAAAGGAATAGGAGGCTATTTCATTTTAATACAATTCAGAAGTCTTCAAAGTTATTTTTTAATATACTCCTCTAAGTTTTTATATTACTATATTTTCCTGTTAGGAAATTTAGTGATGTTGTAGAATTAAGAATCATGGATTTATTATTATTATTTTTAATAAACCAGCTCTGGATTCCTGGTCATGGATGTATACCAGAGAAAGAGAGTAATTTCTGAGAAAACAACAGCTCAAAAATTTGTTTAATTTCTGATTTGCTTACTTTCATTTTTATTAAATACTTTAGTAATTTTATGTAATTTTTTACTTATACTTAAGCAGCCAAACCTACATATTATGCACCAAGTACTACCTTTTTCTGAAGCCTAAGAAAAGTAATAAAAAATAGACACATAAAAACAAATGAAATGACATAATTAAACAATGAGATTATACATCAGAAAGAATGTATATATCATGCTAATAACTAGGAAAAAGGAGTTGTTAAGGAATTGAGACAAACTTGCAAACTGCTGAACTCCTGTGTAACATATACAAGAAAACAGTTTAACCATATTTTATTTTCCAAGTTGTTTCTGTTATAATAATTAGCATATTCTGTGTCAGACATGGGTAGTGTTAAGAGCAAAGTTGCCATCTTCTTCTTTTCATTTTTTTAATACCGATTTTTGCTATAGGGTGTGTACACTTACCGGTGAGAGATAGAGAGAGAGAGGGAGAAAGTGAAAAATCACCTCTCAGAGGAGATGGTCACTCCACAATCTTCCATTCTCTTCTTGGAATTTTGGGCACACATGCTGATGCACCCAGTATGTTTCAAGTCACCAGGTCTAGGACTTGAACTGCAGTTGGTCATGTGGGAGTCCAGTGCTTTAACAACCATACCACCTGTATGCCCTTTGATGTTTCTATCTATCTATCCAACCTATTTCTCAGAAAAAAAAATATTTTTTAATAATGTAAATGAGTTCATCCACCAAGCAGGCTGAGTCCCACATTTTTATTTCAAACTTTAAAGAAAGTCTCAGGACTGGCTTTCTGGCACACAAATGATGCATGTCTCAGGGGAAGGTGGTGCCAACATGGAGACCTTGGTTCAAGTCTCAGCCAGGTCAGTCTGTGGCATACCAGGCACAGCAAAAATGTCCAGGATCCCAGAGGCTGGTGGACCAAAAGAGGGAGGGTATTGCATTTTGTCCAGATCCTGTGAGGTGTACTCATCTTTCTTTCTCTCGTTCACTCTGCTATCATGTTGCTATCTTGAATTTAAAAAAAAAAAAGAAAGGAAAAGCTGACACTCTTAGACCCAAAAGGAATGTACCAAGTAGCTTGACAGTTCTGTGACATTCCTGGTGTGACGGGTTTTATAGTACCCCTTTTTTGCACAGGATTAGAACTGCTCAACCCATAAATGAAAGAAACTATCATTGTGCAGCTTCAAAGAAACAGAGGCTGACAGGGTATCCATCGATTACATCTTCACGGAGTAACTATACGTTAACATCACATATATAAACACATGTGTGTGTGTGAATAAAATTTTACCTGTATTTATTTACATACAAAAATTTATTTATAAATACAGATTTTTTAAAATCTAGCTCCATATTTCTATATATGCAGTGCATACATAGTAGCATTCTATATATTTTACATATTCATAGAGAATGTGCCCAAAGCTGGTGCTTCAATGACCTCAGGCTATAAACACCTTCTGTTTTTTATTTAGTAAGATATAAAGAGTCTGTCTTCCTGCAAGCTTAAATTAGCAAACTATGCTTATTAGTTGTTGTTACCAATGTTTCAAAAAATGGAGAGTAATTTTATTTTATTAAGCAAATTCACTGTTTTTAAAGTTTATTTTTCCATAAACAAGGGACACAGAGAGAAAGACAGAGAGACAGGGAGCCCCAACACAGTCTGCATGCCACAATTCACCTCCAGCTCCTGCAAGCCCTGTATTATAGACAGGCTTAGGGAGGTCTTCAGACATGAACCTGGACCCTTCCCATGTGGCTCATCCTCTCAGATGACTGTGTTATCACTACACTCTCTTTCAACGCCCTAACAAATTAACTCTTTATTGGCAAAAGGATTACGTAGTGCATAATAAATGTAAGTTTGTGCTAGGAATCAGCAATATGAGTATTAATTATTTCATTAACACTCATTAATTAAATGACTACAGACAAGTTAGAAAATCTAATATGTTACACTTCGAATTTGGAAAAAGTTTTGCAGGTACGGGGTAAAATAAAGGGTATCTAAATTCCTTTCTACCTATAAAGTTTTTCAAATTGTTACTTCAAAATTTTCATGCTAATTCTTTATAGATACCAGAAATAAAAGATTACTCGAATCAGTTGCAGCAAAGTGTGTATTTAGGAGTAGGGAGAATGCATATTTAACACTCCCTCACCTGCTATATTTTGCCCTTTATTTTTGCTATCATTTATAATAAAATTACTTCCTTGGCCTGAGCCTTCTCTGAAGGCTGCAGCTGTGTCTTCTCTGAGCCCTCTGCTATGGTGGGTGGCCTGCTGTTTTGCTTTAGGGGTCCTCAGATAGGCTCTTGCTAATACTTAAGACGTATCTCTCAAACTTGAGCCTTATCTCTCTAATGAATGCCTGTTCGCCATCAGAGCTAAGTGCCCAGGGAGAGCCAAACCTCTTGATCCCTGCTTTATGAACATCTACTTACTGGATCTCAGGGTCAGATGCTCTGTGATGTAGTCGCTCTGGTATTGTACTCTCTCCAGGAATCTAGGGTTCAAACAGCCCCTGCAGCCACTAACTGCTATGGTGATAGATGGCCTCAAGCTGGTTTGACTGCTCCAGACCTCAGGTATATGAATCCTTGTAAGCCTGGACTTGCCACTTCACTGCTCTAAAACCACAGTGTCCCTTATGCTCCCTTTAGGCAGCCTACCTTTAATTAGGTGATTCCCTAACACCCTCTCACACCTTACCTAGGCTTCCTTTCCTTGTTTAGGCAAGGCCCAAAGAGAATGATCTTGTTCTTAGTTCCCTCCTACAGCACCTATTCCAATCACATTCCTTCTTTCAATAAAGGCAAAACGGGCAATGCTATGGCATTTTTCTTCCAATCAGGACAGTTACCTACAGTAGTCAGATAATCAGATGCTGCCTATAGTCCTCAGAAAGGATCCGAATGTCCTGTATATCCAAAGAGCCTTTTTGTCTTATATGAAAGCAAAATTTTAAGGAAATGGTTGGATAAGAGCCCTACCGAAAGGAAAATGGATAAATGTAATAGAACAAGATAAGACATGGGGGAAAAAAGGACGGAAATGAAAGAAAGTTGTTAATTTTTTGCTCCGAATGTGCTAGCTTTAGTATATTCTACTCTGGATTAGACCATTAATTAACTTTTAAAAGCATTCTTCAAATATGAAAAATACTATCTTTAATGCTATATTGTGTTTTGTTTGTTTTTGTTTTGTTTTGTTTTTAGAGAGATGCTTGCTATCTACAGGGCACATGCACTCACCTGAGAGACAGGAGATAAAAGGCAAGAAATCACCTGGGGTAGGGCGGGATGGTCACACCCCAATCCCTTCTCCTCCATTCTCCTCTCAGGATTTTAGGCACACACACATACATGTGTCCAGCATGAGTTTTAAGTTTCTGGGTCCAAAACGTGAACCACGGTCAGCTACGTAGGAGTCCAGTGAAATAACCATTACACCATTTTCTAGTCCCAGGTTTGTTGTTTTTAATGCAAATCTATCAATAATTGTATGGTTTACAGTGAAAAAACCACCATGATCCTAACTGATTGAGTAAATTATGTATAATACTAAATACTTAGTGTATATCTGCAGAATCTAATTTTTTCCTCTGGTCAAGAAAAATCTTTGCTCTTTCTCACTAACATAAAAATAAGGCTCATGTTAATTGTTCAAATGGAATATAAAGATGAATATAACATAAGGCAGTCCTGAGACTCCTAAAAGACCTGGAGATTCACTTTTATCATAAAGTCATTTACTGAAGACTAAGTGAGGCAAGACCTCTAACAGTTACTTGTGCTTATTAGACACTCCCTGACCATGAGTAAAAAAAAAAAAATGACAAATACCATCAGTGTGCAAATACTAAAATGCGGATAGTGGTATTAGAGCAGCCAGACTCAGGATGAGAGCCAAATGAGAGAGTCCACAGAGTAAGACTCAGTCTCAATTCATAAACATTTTGGGCAATGTTTGCCAGTGTTTTATTTGATGTGTTCGTAAGTTGGTATTTTTAGGTAAGATTGGTCTAGAGTTCTCTTTATTTTGATGGGAGTGGGGAAATACATAGCAGATGGAAAGTATCTTTTATCAATGTTTGGAGTTAATTGTTACCTTCATTTAAAAAAAGAAAAATGGAAGCCCTGTGGACTTCAAATTGCTTGAAATTAATGATTTCTTGATTAATTGCTTTGAGAAACAGCCCATTTTTCAAATAGAACTTTAAAAAATTATTTCTCTGATGCCACTAATCTGTTTAGGTTTATCTATCTGTTCTATGGTTAGTGTGGCAGCTTATCTTCTTCTTTAAAACTTACATTTTATGCACATTTAAAATGTACTGGTATAGAGTGGGAAAAATTAGTCTTACATGATTTAGGTAAAATCTCCCAAATCCATGATTTATTTCCTGATAAAAATATTTTTATTGATTTTTTTCCTCCTTTTTCCTCTACAGATAAATAAAGACAAACTTTCATTAGCATTATTAGAAATAGCTTTTTCTCTCAACTTGCCATTGGTATCTCAGCCTTGTACTATTTCATGTCTTCACATTTCTTCTTGAGCACAGACCCAAGTCCACCAACTTGGCCTTAATTCATTCAGTCATGCTGCTAAATTTGAGGTTCATTAATACAGATATTTAGGAGTTTCAGAATTTGGGGAATCTCATTAAATGGAAATTATTTGGTTCCAGCAGGTGGCGTGGTGGTTAAGGCACTGCACTCGCACATAGCCAGCTGCCATTCGAGTCCCGGACCTGGCTGCTTGCTTTCTCATTTTCCTTTTCTCTCTCTCTCTCTCTGTCTCTTTCTGGTCAAATTTAAAATCAAATAATGATAAATAAAAATTAAATAAATAATTCTTTAAAAATTGTAAATTAGTTATCATGTGTATAGATTGACAAAGGACCTTTCATTTTTTAAAAAAATACTTGTTTACTAAGTGTGTTCCAGGCCACCACACTCAGGTCCAGAATTTTTTTAGTTAAGTTTAATAGAAATCCTCAAATTACAGTCTGCTTTTTTTTTTTTAATTATTTCTTTCTTTCTCTGAGTCTTTTATTTTTCCATTAGTAGTGACTACTCTCTGCTGCTGCTTTCGCTGATGTGACTTCAGTTAGTCTTGTGTTTGTCACTTAATCTTGCTCTTTGGTCCATAAGTAGCTTTGTTAGGTACGTATTTTTCACACCGAGATTATTTCAGGATGTCTCCCTGATAAGATTCATGGCTCTTTCCCCTGGATTCAGGGTGATTCTAGTATACACCCACAAAGGACATTTCAGGGTCTTTATGTCACCTTTCTCCAAAAGCAGCTCCAGGATAAAGCGCCACCCAGACCATTCCATTGCCCTTCAGTGTCGTAACCAGGCACTTCTCGGACTGCGTATTTACCAACTTGTGTAGGGAAAAACCCTGGCAAATCATCTCCTCAGCTGCCTGGTCAGGGAAAGCAGCACTGTCCTTCCATGGACCTAGACCCTGATGTCCTAAAGCTCCAGAGGCACCTCCTCAGGTAGGTCCTGAGGGAAAGGACAATGTCGCCTCACTGTGGACTTGGGGCGCTTAATATGTTTTCTACTATTAGTGCGTATGTCATGTTATTTATGCGTGATTGATTTTCTTGATTAGTTTAGAAAATGACTTTTTTTGTTATTGTTTGGGAGTTTTCTCCAAATTAAATCATTAATGAATTTTAGGTCTATTAATTTATACTAATTTATTGCTTTATGTCTACATATACATTGTTTTTTATTCCAGTTTGTCATATGTAAATTTCTTAATTTCTAAATTAATTGAGTTAAATGACTAATTCTCTTACTCTCATTGATTTTAGTTTTCATTTATGTAAGTAGTTTAGATCATGAGTTTTCTTTCAAAGAGATTTGGTTTTATTCCATAAATCTGAATAAAAACTTTTAAATTATATTATACGCATTATTCGCACACACACATGAAATAGTTACACATAAAAAGTATGGGGGAACCAGCAGTTAGCATAATGACTATGTCACTGGACTCCCATGTAGTCGACCGCAGTTTGTGTCCCGGATCCGGTGGCTTAAAACTCACGCCGGGCACGTGTGCGTGCGTGCCCAAGATCCTGAGAG
>NW_006199477.1:387942-399172 GCF_000334495.1 Tupaia belangeri chinensis
CGTACGCACCCTATAGCAAAAACCTCTCCAAAAAAGAAAAAGAAAAAGAGGAAAAGAATGTAAGTTGAAAAGCATTTAAAAAACCTGACCTATTGAACATTACAGCTTAGCTTAACCTACCTTAAGTGTGCTTAGAGCACTTATATTAGCCTATAGTTGAGAACAATTAACACAAAGCCAATTTTATAATGAAGTGCTGAATATATCACTTAATTTGCTAATTACTGTGCTGAAAGTACAAATAGAAAGGTTGTCTGGGCACTTAAAGTACAGTTTTTGCTAAATATGTATCGCTTTTGGATAATTGTGAAGTCAAAAAGTCCTGAAGTCAAAGAATATATGTCATATAATTAATATATGATATATATAAAACACACACACACACATATATAGAAAATCTCGAAATGGGCAAAAGATATTAACAGATAATTCACTGAACAAAATATATAAATAATGGTGTCATGGTGGTTAAGATAACTGGCTCCCACATGACCCATCACATGGTTCCAGTCTCCCACCTGGCAGCTTGAGAAACGCACTTGATTCCTGTGTGTGTGTGCACCCAAAATTTTGATAGGAGAGACAAGTGAAGGAGAAGGGATTGAGGTATGACCATTCCTGGGGTGGGGGATAGTTCTCTCTACCTTCTCTCTGTCTCTCTCTGGTAAGTGCACTTATTCACTAGCAAAAAGAAAAAAGAAAAGAAAAGAAAGGAGTAACTATGGACCATGTTGTTAAATTAACATAATGAATGAATTAACTTAAAAGGGAGAAAAAAAAAAACTAGAGGAAAGAGGTTATGTGTGGTATAATCCTCCTGAAGGAAAATTTCTAACAGACTGTTTTAGAGAGACAGAAATTTGATTAGTGGATGTCTGGGTTAGGAGGTGTGAACAGTGACAAACTGTGAAAGGGAATCTCATTGAGACATATGAAAATTTTCTAAAATGATTTATGGTCGTTGTAGTTCTAGTCAATAAAGTTCTCAAGAAAAACATTGAAGTGTACATGGAAAATGGGCTGATTTTATGATATCTGAACATATCTCAATAAAGCTGTGAAATATCTGTATATGTGTATATACAGTGCAAATATAGCCTATATATTCACATAGTTTTAAAATTTAAACATTGTTATATTTTACATGTTCCTACTAATTGTGTGTTTTCCTAAATCAGAAGATGTAATACAGTTCAACATTTTAGAGCTCACTGAAGTGTTTTGTGACAAAATACATGACTTATTTTTGAAAAATTTATGGCATTTAAGAAATAATGTCTGTTATTAGTAAACAAAACTTTAAAAATAATAACTACATGTTAATACTATTTAGATATTTTTCATATTTACTTTTGTTTTGTCTTTCTAACATGACATATTAAAACAAAATTAGTTTGGGACTTGCAGTGGGCATAATGGTTACATCGCTGGACTCCCACATAATTGACCAGGTTTGAGTCCCCGTCCCAGCGGCTTAAAACTCATACCAGGCATCAGTGCATGTGTACCCAAAATCCTGAAAGGAGAATGGAGAAGAGATTGTGTGTGGCAATTCCCCAAGGGAGATGATTTCTCACTCTCTATCTCTTTGACTCTGGTGAGTGCACCCTATAGCAAAAATCTCTCTGGGAAAAACAAAACAAAGCAAAAAAACTAATTAATGTCCCTTTCTCAAATATATTTTTTTAAAGAACTTTTTTATTTAACTTTATTTATTTATTTTTAATTTGACCAGAGAGGGACAGAGTGAGACTGAGAGAGAGAGAGAGAGAGAGACAGAAAACTGCCAGGTCCGGAACTTGAACTGTGCTCGACCATATGGGAGTCCAGTGCCCTTAACCACCACACCACCTGCTGGCCCCACTCAAATACATTTCTATTTCTCTGTATTTTCTGATGATTTGACTCTGTGACTAATTACATTATTTGGTACATTAAATTCTCTGAACATTTTAAATTGTATTTTTTTATTCATTTAATTTATATTTTGAACTGAATTTAAGTTTTTCTGATTACAAATAACTAATCCTTTTTTTAAATTTTTGAAAATTTGCATATGCCTGACATGACTAGATCCATCTTTCTGGATTATTTTGTAGTAAAGTCTATATTTTTGTATACAGTATAATGTTAGGTTTGAGTTTTAGTGAAGAGATTTTTACTTTCAATTGTTGATTAAGCCTATTTATTTAGATGACAGATATGCTTGTTCGATTTTGTCACATATGTTTCTATCGCTTCTTTTTGAGTTTTCATTATGTAAACGCTATTTGTTGTCTTCTATGCCTGTTTGTGTGGACAGGGTTTCTTGATAATTGGAATATTATATACACTTTCTAGTGTTTTTAATATCTTTTTCTTGTCATAGTATTAATAATTTAAATCTTTAGAAGACTCTATTAATATCTTTTCTTATTTCTTTTCCAATTACTGCTTACTTTGTGTCATTTGGAAAAGGCTAGGTGATACTAAAGTGAAAAAGAGCAAAACATTTCAGTGAATTATCACAGCAGAGTTTTGCTATTTCCTGCTTATTTCAAGTGCCCTGCCCTGGGCTTCTCTCCAGAGCAGCTGTTTTCCATGAGACAGCTCAAGATTCCAGGCTGTTTCAAGCTGGTGGCACCTATTTCCACACATATCATAGTCCACCATTCAGGAGAAGGAAGCATGGACCACTACTACATTAGGACTTAAATGTGTCAGCCCAGAAGTATTATTAGTCATTTCTGTTAACATACTTGGTCATCAACTACGTCCTTGGGTAGGAGAAGGTATTCCTTGTAGACATCAAGAAGGAGAAGAGAGTAAGATTAAAAACTTATAACACTTATGTATAATTTCATCTAGATTACTTTATTTAATGTCACTTTTATACCTTTAAGTATATAATCATTCTTGTATTCATTCTTTCATCATTTTGAAATGATACCTGATTCTAAAATTATTACTGATTCTAAAATACAAGAAAAATGTTCTATTTAGATGACTTTCCACCTTCCAATCCCTTGCAGTCTTAGTTTTTTAAATTATGTTATTTCTACATGTTCAGGGGTTAAAAAGTTTCTCACTGTCTTCTGAAGTGCAAGGGTTATATGTAAATCCTGTAAATGCTTCAAAGACATACTCAATACTTATATTCTACAACTCAATGTTAGTGTTTTACTCCTCCAATATAGAAGAAATACAACTAAAACTTAATGAAACGTCTTAGAAACCTATTGATATTAGTTATTTGAATTTATAATCACTCTATCCTATCTCCATAATTAGATTGTAAGCTTTTGGTGGTGAGAAGTGACTTATTTTTCTGGAGCAACTAGCAAACATTTGACTCCCAAAAAATAATTGCTTAGAACTTATTTTTCAGTTAATATCATGTTTAATTCTGAATCTCCATCCAGAAAAAATTCCCTGAAGTTTTGAAGGAATGTAAATATCTAAGACAAGTGAGTGAAACTGTTATGAAAACACAGTATCTGAAGAAAAGGAATCTGAATTGAGATATTATCTTTCTATTTATTTATTACATGGAATTGGAATGGGGAATGGAATAAAAATAATACATTTCATTTCAAGTCAATACATACTAAATTATATTTGTTACTCATTTTTAAATTTACTGTTTAAATTGGAAATGTTGAAATAAATAAATGGGATAAACTTATGAGAAAGGATAGGTTGAATTAAAGCATTAGTCTATCAATCATATAATAGCAAATTCTCCTCTGAAAAAATAGAAAGAAATGATTTGAGGGATTCCTTTATCTATTAATAGCAACACTATTTATATGTGTGTATGTGTGTGTGTGGGGGTGTGTGTGTTTGTGTGTATATTTTTATATAAATACTCATACTTCATGATTGTCGTGTGTGTATATATGCACCAAACATAAAGAAAGTGATTCTAAACATAATGGGACATATCCTTTCAAGTTATTACTATTGAAATGTTGCATGGTGCTTATCTGCTTTTAAAATTATAAGCTCTTCAAATTTAATTCACAAATAATACTTTCCATAATTATACTATAGAATAACACCAAAATTTGGGGCTGGCAGTTGACGTGGTGTTTAAGGGTGCTGGACTCCCACATGCTCAACCATGGTTCAAGTCTTGGACATGGCGACTGGACTTCTCACTTTCAGTCTCTCTCGCTCTCTCTCACTCTGTCCCTCTCTGGACAAATTTAAATAAATACATAAACAATAAATAAATTAAATAATTCCTTCAAAATAAATTTAAAAATAATAACTCTAAAATTAATCGAGAACATTTTTTCATATCAGAAATCAACACTGTAAAGTAATATAAAGTCTCCAAAATCTCCCTGTCACTCTTACCAACCCTCAAGGTAACATACACCTCCATATGCTAGTTATTCCTGTCTCTGAATTTTATAAAAACAAAATTTTGCAATATATTCATTTTGTGTCCAGTTTCTTTTAATGTAATATGATTGTGGGATTTATTTTTCTTGCCCTTGCATGTAGCAGTGTCACCACAGTGTAGTATTGAATTTACCACAATTTTAGTGACAGTTAGTGGACATTGAGGTTGTTTGTAGACTTGGAGAGCCTTTGTTTTCCACTTGTCTTAATATGACCCATGCCTTTACGAAGAGGAGAAATTTTGACATGCACAAATCATCATGTGAAGATGAAGGCAGAGACTAGTGTGATACAGCAGTAGCCAAAGAATGCCAAAGACTACCACCATCTACCAGAAGTTATCAGGGGGGCACAGACAAGATCTCTCACAGCACTCAGAAGGACCCAACCCTGCCAACACTGCAGACTGTTAGCCTTCAGAACTAAAGACAATACTTTCGTTTAAGACACCCAGTTTAGGGTAGTTTCTTACAACAGCCCTAGAAAACTAATATCCTTAATTGAGATAATAAAATAAAGGATTGACACATAGAAAAGTCTATTATATAAAAGGACTGATTATAAATATTAAGTCCAGTTAAGCATAGAAATGCTACATAGTTATTGTAAATACTGTTATGCACCAGAATGCAAGTGTCAAAATGCTGTCTAAAAAGAGAAGCAATAATATAAAACAAAATTAGCATGTATGCATATGAATGATAGCTCCAATACCTTTATCAACTTCAGTTTCCCTTGAAATGTTTGTCTTTACCTCTAAAAAGAAATCTTCCAGCATAATTACATAAACAGAAATGTAAATATTTCTTTTACGGATATGAGTGTCATCAGTACACAAAACTGAAATAACATTTAGTCAGTAATAAAGCTCATAGTCATTAGACGTACACTTTCATTAAAAAAAGAAAAAAAGAAAGAATTTGCATATGTGACCTTTAAGATCTTGGTACTGCTTCAAGTACCTCTACTTCTTCACTTTAAAGTGTGAAGCTTTAAAACTTAAATGTTGGACTTTACAGTTATTTTTGAAGTATAGGTATAATTGTACAACTATTTCTTTCATACTTGCTTTATATAGGCATTTTAACATTTATTCAGCAAAGCTTTGTGTATAATGAGTGAACTTGAGTTTTTAAAAGCTTGTTAAATTCCACCTGAAGAAAAAAAAGATACTGAAATTCAACTCCAATATTTAGCCCTTTTATATGTGCATTCCTCTGACTTAAAAAAGCTTTATTTGAACAGAAAAAAAGTTTGTGAACTTTATACAAATATTTTATTTCATGTATGCATTTATTTTACAAAATAAATAAAAACACAGAAGCTAAATTATTTCCTCCTGCCTAGTTCTTTCTTTTCCATGAAGCAACTTATCTTTATGTTCAGGTTTTGCTTTAACTTTGAGTTTCATTTCTTTGATATTTCTTCAAATGTAAGTAGATTCTTCTGGCATTCCCCAGTGACAGAGTAACTTATTTCTGCAGTAGCAATATTTTGTTATTCTGCTAAGCTCAGGCAGTAACCTGAAACTGTTCAACTGCAGTCTGTTCTAAATATAAAGACTGCATAACTTTCAACTTTTTATAAGCCTAAAAGGTTCAGATTCTTTTTTTTTTTCCTTTTGTAGCCCCTCAGGAATTTGAAAAACCTGAAACTTACAATCACTTTATACTTTAAACAAAAAAACTTGGCAGGGTTTTCATAATGTTGGTAAAACAAAACTTTAAAATATAATCTCTGTAACGTTTGCTCATGACTGGGTAAGAACATAAAACACATTTAAAACAGGTATTTTTGCTAATGAATCATTCTGGCTTTCAAAAAAACTGTAGAACTTCAGTTGGTAAAGTATTTGTGCTTGTGTGAAAATTACTTTCGGAAGATTCGTTGCTGTGCAAGATAATATTTTGAGGAAGGGCTTTAATGAAGCAACACAGTAATAACTTTGCACCCAGGTTGTGCATTCTTATTTAATAAACATAGTTTGGAAATTATTAAATTTTAAGTGTGAAAAGCATAAAGTTGCTCTCTATATGAAGAAGAGATGGTTTATATTTAAAGATTTCTTCCTATTTATTCTTCTTGTTTTTCTTAGACAGGGTTTCCTTATGTTGCAATTCTCCTGCCTTAGCTTCTCAAGTAGCTAGTATTACAGGTGCATGCTATCATGCCCGGTTCTTTAGGGTGGGGACAGGACTCTCACAGGGACCTCCCCTATGGCTTCAGCCTACCTCTTGGCACCACCAACCACATGAGCTATTGCAACTGGGCCAGGGAGGCTTTTTTTTTTTAAGGGATTTTTTTTTAAAATAAACTTTTACTTTCATATTAATACAGAATAGGAAAATTTAAATTTTCCAGGGAGACCATTGCTCCACTGTGTGTTTTATTACTCTATTCTGTAGTTCCAGGAGGTATTTGTTTGAATTGCTAGATTATTACTCTAGTTTATAGTTGCGTGTCTGTGTGTGTGTTTCTTTTTTGTAATATGTATAATATTGAGTGGGTCAATTATCAAGATTAATATCCCCATTCTATTAAAAAAAAATCAGTCAATCAGGACATTCATATTCTAGCTCCTAATTGGAATGAAATAACAGTTTTCATATTTGTATTGCATCACTTTTCTGTTCCTACTATTTTGTTTTATTTTAGCTATTACTTTTATTGATAGCAATATTTCCAATGATTCACTAATGTTTGGACTTGCCTTGCCCAGTAGGAAGAACTACTTACTTTTTAAAATTATTTATTTAATTGTATTTATTCATTCATTTATTTAAATTTGACCAGACAGAGACACACATAGAGAGAGAGAGGGAAAGTGAGAAAGCAAGCCACCAGGTCCAGGACTCAACATTTTTGGCCCTGTGGGAATGTCCAACATCTTAACCATTATGCCACCTGCTGGCCCCAAATGGAATTAGGGAGAACTATTTAGAATCATTCAAAGACTTTAGAATCATTGACTATTAACTTGAGATAAATTAAAAATGAATTATTTAAAACTCATATTATTTATTCTTTTGTGCTTCTACAAGTTGTCAAAGTTCTCAAAATATAGTCACAAAGGTTTCCTCTTATGTTTATTATTTATTTTAAATACATAAAACATTTGTGTTACCCAGAACAAAAAAGAAACAATGAGAAAAAGGGAAAGAAATCAATGTGGGTGGTTATACATATTTTTTAAATCTTCTGATATATCCACTAGAAACATTTTGAGATATTAATTTCCAATAGTTTATTCTTTTCCTGTGACTACTGAAACAAAAAACCTGACGCTTTCATTAACTTTATTGTGTAACTCACTGAACTGGTTCAAACTGGAGATAATTTTATTATCACAACTAGTAAGACCATTTAAAAATTTTAAATTCAGTTGACTTTGAGTGTCTTGTTTTAGTCTCATTTCTATTATAAAAATAAATCTACGTTCATCTGCAGATGAACATGTATCTGATTCTTATATATTATGCTGCATTTTTATCTTCTTAGGAATACCGATGCAAATGTATAAGCCCAGAAGAATTTAAATTAATGTAACTTTAGGAAAATGATCAAACAGCTTTAAGATGAGTTTTCTTTCATGTATTTTCACATCGTCAGTAACTATTTATTCATATTGTTTTATAATCATGAACATTTTGTGAGAAAAGACTTTTAATAAGAATTCATCTGTTCTTAATTTCATTCTTACCTAGAGCTACAGCACAATGTTCGATTTGTAATATCAAGGCAGCTGCTTGATGTAAAAAAGGACTGATATTAATTACAGAAAATTGTCATCAAATGGAAAAGAAAAATGAAGAGTCTTATGAAGATTTAATTCTGATTACAGCTTAAAATTATTCTCCACTAGTGCACTTAACACTCACGACTAACGACTAATAAATTTTATAGAACAAATAACAAGATATTTTCTATACAACATTTTTTCTTTTTTTTATTTCTTTTCTTTCTGCCAGTGTAAAAATTGTTAACTTGTATGGCCCAGTAAGAAACTTCATTTTAATAGCATTAAGAGCAAAGTCTTATCTAATTATTAACATTATTTTTACAAAGTATATGTCCAGTGGTTGCAAAACAGCAACAACACATCTTCACTAACCCAACTATTTTAAATATAAATTTTACATGAAAAGATATTAGCCAATGTAAACTGTCACTAGATATATACATTTTAACCATGTGAATTGGATTAACTTCAAAGGATCAGAGCGACGTTTGGTAAATAATCATTTCCAGTACATTAATGTACTGGAACTTTCTTATTTTGGGAAGAGATAATTCATACATTTTAGTGAGCAATTTTCTCACTGTAGAATTGAATTACTGTACAATCAAATCTAGTACTCTATATTTATGAGACACCTGGTTTGAGAAAGTTAAAGTACTTCAAAAACATTATTTTAGCTACCTTTTCAACTCCATATACTGTGTTAGTCACTAGTCTATTTTGTAGTGTGTTCATCAATTTTACATTAATTTACCTTCCTGGGCAAACTGGGATCTGAATTTTTTAGAAATCAAGTAATAGAATTTAATCCTTGTAAGGTATTATAAAGTATCATCATATCTATTTTTCCTTATATTCTGGACTTTCTGGAGGCAGGAAACAGATTAACACACACACACACACACACACACACACACATCACAAGCACACCTACAATAAAACTACTGATGGTTATCAAAGTTTTAAAATTTTTAATCAATAAATGAAAAAAGAAAAAAAGTAAAATAATTTTTAAGTAGTTTAGCATTTTCAAAGATCATCAGGTAATTAACTTTTGTATTAAGTTTAGAGAGTCAGCTTAAATGTTTAATAATTTATGACTGGATTTAAAAAGATGTGGCACATATACATGATGGAATATTACTCAGCCATAAAAAGCAATGTGATCCTGTCATCCCATAAAAAGCAGTCAAATGCAATGCTAAGTGAAATAAGTGAGGCTATGAAAGGCATAGTTCTCTTGTCAGAGAACACAAAACACTCCTTCAAATATATGAAATATCGGGAACCAGCAGTTAGCGTAATAGCTATGTCACTGGATTCCCACGTAGTTGACCGCGGTTCGCGTCCCGGACCCGGTGGCTTAGAACTCACGCCGGGCGTGTGTGCGTGCGTGCCCGCCCAAGATCCTGAGAGGAGAATGGAGGAGAAGGGATTGCGGCGTGACCATCCCCCCTGGGGGGTGATTTCTCACTTTCTGTCTCTATGTCTCTCTCTGTCTGTCTGGTGAGTGCAAGCGCCCTATAGCGAAAAAAAATAAAAACCTCTCAAATATATATTTAATATCTGGAGTCTATGACAGAAATGGAAAGATTTGAAGACATAGACATAGGACAATTCTAGACACCAGACTGTGTGGGTTAGGAGACTGGGAGGATAGAGATCAGGAAAAGCACTTAACAGAAATAGGAAGGAAGATAGAGAAGACAAATGGAATATATATATATATATATATATATAATATGTGATGTTCTTGGTTGAAAATTATGAATATGGTATTTTCCTTGATTTGATTGTCAAACATTGAATGCATGCTTTGAAAATCCATGCTTTGAAATGCTGTACTCCACAAAGATGCACAAGAATTAGATGTAAATGATAAATTATAAAACAAACTACACAGAAAAAATGAAGTTTCCAAATAAAAATAATTGAGAATCAATCTTTTTATTCAACAGATATAAAATATTAACCTATAATCTCAATGTGACCATTTCCATATAATATAATATTTTCTTATCTCCTTTTGGTGTCAAGGTAAAGTAATAGGTCTTTTATTTACATATAATTTACATACCATGAAATATATCAGTTTTAAGTATAGAAATCAATTAATTTTAACATATCTATATAGAGTTAAACAACTATTACATAATCTAAATTTAAAACATTTTTATAACCATAGAAAGAAACTTTGGGTGCATTTACTCCCCATTTCTACATTTAGCATTAGGCAACTAACCTAATTTGCCTTTTGGGGGACATTTCATATAAATAAGATAATATAATTTGGGTTTTTTCTTATCTGGTTCTATCACTAAGCATAATGTTTACTACTAAGTGCAATGTACTACACGTACATTGTAGTAAGTATCGATATCCATTACTTTTTATTTGCGCATATAATTTTTTTTTAGAATTTTGCCATAGGACACGTGCAGTCACTGGAGAGAGACAAACTAAGACAGAGAGAGGGAAAGCGAAAAATCACCCCCAGGGAGAATGACAATGCTGCAATTCCTTCTACATTTTCCTCTCAGGATTTTGGGTACACATGCACGTGTACCTGGTGTGTTTTTCAAGCTGCTTGATCTAGGACTTGAACCACAGGATCAGTCACGTAGGAATCAAACCCTTAACCATCATGCATGTCATTTAAAATGACTTTAATACTTTCACTTTCAGTGAAAATAGTTTAGCATAGAGACATATAATTATTCCCAGGGGCCACTTTTAATGGAACTATTGACCTAAGATAAATAAGAAACACTTTTGAATATCTTTTTGAAATAAATATATAAAAACTATGAAGAGTATGAAAAAAGGAAATTTTAGGCAAGAAAAATTAACAATTCACTTGCAGTTTGCTTTGTAAAATTAGAAAAACTATATTGCAAAAATTGCTATTTAATTAGGCAATTAATTTTATTCAAGGTTTCCAGTAAGTGACCAATATACCGGCAACATTAATATGTTCTTAACTGTACATTCTGTCGTTTTGGCAATTCCCTTAACCATCTGACTTGGGTTAATTTAAACTTGTTTTTGTTGTTGTTGTCCTTTTTCTTGTCAGAGAACACATGTACTTGCCAGAGGGAAAGA